>NC_089198.1:17568315-17820815 GCF_963930695.1 Labrus bergylta
GGAAGCACCGGTACTTATATTTAAAGTTGCACGGCCCAGACAAGTAGTGAGTCAGTTTGTGTTGCTTCAGACTTTGTGAAGTTGTTTTTATTGCTGCAATTTAAGATGAATTGTGCTGTGCTGTTGGTGTTGACTGTTTGGTTCGGCAGTCAGTGCGGCGGTAACGCTCTCTCCTCTTCATGTCCCGCTCCTCCGTCTGAGTGGTGCTCGTCTATGGACACAGCTATCCAATGCGGGGTAAGTATATTGATGTAATAGGGAAAAAAATCTTTAATTATTGGCTTAACTTGAAAATGTGAAACTTGCCAGGTGTTTTAAACCAATCACAAAACCTCGAAGATACGTGTTCTGTCTAATAAAGCACCATTTTAAATCACTAACGTTACGCTAGTATGACTGGAGGAAACTATAGCAACAGTGGGCAGCCTGACGCGACGTCATTTGTCAACTCAAGAGCTGACTCAGCTAACTATTTAAAATATACTGTAATAAATTCACACTTCGTCTTGCGACTGACATCCTTAACACAGTTTGTCCTTTAGACTGTTTTAATCATTAATGGTAATTGTAAAATAACTAAGAGTTGTCAAAAAGAGCAAGTTGTCGTTAGCTCCATCGCTTTCTGTATCCTTTTTTAAGTTTCACACGAAACGGATTATAAACCGTAAAATAAAATGTTTTTTTCTAATTAAAGTTATTATTATTTTTTAAACTTAAAACACTGGGCAAGACATATTTCCTTCAGGAAGTCCAAACCTAAGAAGTGTTCCTGCCTTAACAGTTATGCTGCGTTCAAGTGCTCCTCGGATGGTCTTTTTTCCCAGTTTGGAAAGTCGTTTTACCGAGTTTGATTCAAATGTACGCTTCATTTATTATCTAGTGTGATTAATAGCTTAAGTATAATTTAGGCCATTCTACGTGGAAAATAATTAACCAAATAAATTGGCAACACATGACTCGACACAAAATTTGGCCATCAAGGCAATTTATAAGTTTATCCGTCATGTGTCTTTATACTAGAAAGACAAGTCTGTCAGCTCAGCATGTCTGGTGCCAAGTTTTACAGGATGCAAGTGATAACTGACTTGTGGGCACTTAAATTTGGGGTTTCCCAGTGTGAATAATTTTTTTCCGGTTTTACCAACGTACCGTGAATGTAGCTTTACAGCCACAACACAACAGAAACCCAGATATGCAAAACTAAATGCAGGCCATCTTTCAACTGAATTATACATTTATATGATAACACAACAGGAGCTTTTCTAGTGTTGCCTCTTAAAGGGAAAATATCCTGACCGTGCATTCTATGCACCTACTCATGTTTGATGCTCTCTGTTGTTTTTTTACGAGTTAATCTCTTCACTTTTGCCCCTCTGTGCAGGTTTTAAAGCATTGCCTTCTATCAAACGTCACTCGGTCCCATCAGACTGAAAATGCAGTCGAAGTGGGGCTTTACTATGAGAGTCTGTGTCCAGGATGCAGACTTTTTCTCGCTGAGATGCTCTTCCCCACCTGGCTCTTGCTGAATGAAATCATGTCTGTTTCTCTGGTGCCCTATGGCAATGCAAAGGTAAGAGGTGAACCAAGCATCGGGATACAACGGGATAGTAGTGGCTTATCTGGCTAGAAAAAAGATAATAATATGACGTTTGTAAAAATCTTGGTTATAATTTTATTTTTACTCGTGAATCTATTGCATTTACCCACTCCAGGAGACACCCGATGGACAGAAGTATGTTTATGAGTGCCAGCATGGAGAACAGGAATGTTTGGGCAACATGATTGAGGTACAGTCACAGCCCAAATGCATGCAATAAGAATGTTTCTGAGTAATACTGTAACTAAAATTTGTAACCAGGTAATCTGCTTTAGTATAGTAGCACAAAATCTAGAGCACACACTGTGGATTCTTGCAAATCTGGGTGTTATGAAAGCATAATAATTTCTCAGAGAAAATACTAAGTATATAAAATAAATTGTTATACATTTAGGGACAGATTTACTAAAGGTTTGCATGTCTTAAAACGTGTGCAAACTTGATGCCACCAGTAAAAAAAAAAAGTGCTATCTGATCTACTAACGGCGTGCAATGAGGATTGCGTCTTTCAAATAAGAAAAACAACACGCATTGTCCTTTTAGTACGTTTGCCTTAATGAATATGCAACATGGGGCGTTTCTGCCCTAACGTGCAAGATACTGGGAGGAGAAAATTCAAACAAGTTAAGTTAGTACACGCATTGCGATTTACCAAGCCTGACAAAAAATGCGGTGATTGTAACGGTGTCTGAATTTGAAAGGAACGTGCTAATCCAAGAGACCAGCGTTACACACAGCAGGCTGCTGTTATTGAAGTTAGGAGGAGACATAGGCACAACAAAACAAGGCATAAAGATTGCGTTTGTGTTTACATGTTTCAAATGACAGAAAAATAAATGGCATGCATTTATTTTTTAATTTGATTCAATATTCTAATTGTTAAGAGAGACACCATGATTAAACTACAGGCTATTGTTGCCATATATCCAAACAAAACTGAACATTCACAGCCTCTGAATTCTATAGAATTTCAATATTGACATTTATGTCTTCCTATTTCCCTCTTTTCGCCAACATTACATTTTAAACTGGGGATTTCCTTTTTCTCGGGTCGCGCGTCTCTCCCCCAGCTCTGAGATTAAATACTACCGCCTATGTTCATTCACGCAAATTTTGCAAAACGCCCACCAACCAAACGTGCAAATCTTTGGAGTGAACACGCAATTTAGTACTCTTTAATTGGGAGCTTAGTAAATCTGGCCCATAGTGGAGTGTGCCTTTTCTTGTTGCAATGTCAGTGTTAATTGTTGTCATCTATACTTTCCTTGCAGACTTGTTTACTGAACATGACACGAATGGCATTCCCAATTATCTTCTGTATGGAGTCCTCCACTGATGTGATTAAGTCAGCACAGAGCGTAAGAAACTTGAGTTTATTTGGCATGTCTGTCCCTCTCCTGGCTGCCAACACTATATTATTCCACTACTGAAGTTGTGTTTATTTCCCTCCATTGTTTTTTTTTTTTTAGTGTGCTGCACTCTATAGTCCTCAGTTGAACTGGGATAAGGTCATGGGCTGTGTGAAAGGGGATGTGGGAAACCAGCTGATGCACCAGAACGCCTTGATGACTGAGGCCCTGAACCCTCCTCACAATTATGTGCCATGGATTACCATCAACGGGGTAAGGCTCTTGTGTGTTGATGAACATCATGTTCTAGTGATATGTTTGGGGATGTTGTGATCTGAATCTGCCTCAAATCTTAAACCTGTAACTAACGGAGAGCTGTGACTGATGTGTGTGTGTGTGTGTGGCTCTCTCAAAGTAACACTAAAGCAAAGCACGACAGCTGCTACTTTGCAACCTAAGATCAATGGAATGATAACTTGAAACTGGAGTTCCCTCTCAGTGCTCCACACTAAACAAAGACAAACAACTCATCCTGTCAATAGTGTGAAGCAGGCGCCAGAGATGAGCGGATCACAACAGTTGCACCTTTAAGTCGTCAAGTGGGGGATCTTTTTAAAATTACACAGACAGAGATGTATAATACAAGATGTCTGTTCCATTTGGAATCTGAACAATTTTAACCATTCTTAATTAAACTCAAATTCTCATTTGCTCTGAACAAACTTGGAGTAATCATCAAACACAAACATCACCTGTTAAACCCTGGAATAATCCTAATTGTACCGAACAGAGCATGGCGTATCTCTCTTCTGTCACACTTGACAGACATATAAGAACACAGGTCTGGTAGACTGAGCAAAGTTCATAAGGGACCAAGTGTGCTTGAGTAGACATTGAAGACTTAAACAGAAAATTAACATTGGTCATAAAAAGAATATAAATGCTCCATGTAGAAACTTAATATTTAAATCATTCACCAACAGTTGTTGTGAGCACATGGCAAGATAAGGGGAGAAGACCTCACAATATGTTACAATGAATTCATCATGAAAATGTAATAAAATATCTGAACTGGGATTTTGTTATTTGGTCCCCTGTTGTACTTTTTTTTTTTTTTTTATCTGGCATTCTTAAAATAATCCTACATTTGCTAATAAGCATTTGTGAAGGGAGTTATCATGTTGGACTGTGAGAAAATCAGAAGTAGCAGTCTTTGCTGAAGAGGACACTTCCTTGGTAAGTGGTCTGAAATGTCTTAATTTTTACATCACCATGAAGAAAAAAGTAGTCTCTATCTAGACCGTATCTACTACTACCAAAAACAACTGCCATAAAATCAAACCTCGGCTCCCTCCAGATGGTGTGACAGACAGCTCATGACATCACATTACTTTTTAATGACTTTAAAATCAGCTTAAGAGCCAACACTTAACACGTTAAATGTCACCTTTGCAAAGCTCACTCATATTTAGCTTTTTAACAAACTTGCTGATTTAGTTTTTAAGCCAAAGGTTTGTGATTTTCAGTAACAATCATTTTTTGTCTGTTTGACTCTTTTTTTTTTTTAACCTGTATCTCTATCCATTATACACAGCATGATGTTTTAGGCAGTCAACCTGCAAGTCAGTACCCAACAATGATACTTTTTTCAAACTGTTTGTAATCTTTAAACTAAGTAAAGTTATACATTTGGTTAAAGTTGGCGGATGCTGCCAACTCCAATTTCACTGATACGGTTATTCCAAAAGACTTCCCTTTTTTGTTGTTTTCGTAATTTTTATCCACGCTGGTAGATCTGCTGTTGGGGGGGGTAAAGTCAGCTTATGTACCTCTGTCTTTTACTAATTACTACTTTTTATTCTAATTTTATAAATTTGCAGGCGCATACAGAAGATCTGCAGGATAAGGCTATGACTTCCCTCTTCACTCTGGTCTGCAGCATGTACAAGGTACAGCTAGTGTGATTCACTCCTAAGTTATTCATTGATTCTGTGTTCTGCATCTCGTCCTTTTTTAATATGATTTTCCTTTTGTAATTGTGAAAGTGATTTCCAGTTTGCTTTCTCCCCTGACCTCTACTCTTCATGTCTCCAGGGCACCAAGCCTGCAGCCTGTGGAGGGCCCCAGAAGACAAGCTACAAGACCTACTGCCACAATAAGTGAAGGAGCAGCTCTGCACATATATGCTTGCTCTGTTCCAGGTGTGGCCACTAAATAAGGAACACTGAATAATGTTCTGAAACATTTTTGTAACTGTGATTTTACAAACTTGTTTTTTTTTATAAAGGGAAAGCAATCACCTCACTTTAAAATACACAACATGAAAATACAGTTTTCTTTTTAAAAAAAAAAACGTGTCATTATTGAAACCTCACCCACTGAAACCATGAATGCTTTTTCAGATCCTTTTGAATCACTGATGTAGTTTGTAGTAGTGACTTTTTTTTTTAGATAGGTCAAAGAAAATGCTCCTTTTGTCCTTTAGATGGCGCCATTTTTCATAACCACACTGAGTCTCCTGTTCTTCGTTGAAACGAAAGAGGAACAAATATCACATTTCATGTACCAGTACATTAAAGTTGTAGAAATAACTGCTGATGAGGTCACACTGTATTCAAATGTATATGATCATTAATTTATTAATCTGAGCCCTGTATGGTCATCCAAATCATTCTGAGGAATGTTGTACACTTTCAGTATAACCTTCAATAACATAAGGTATACAACACATCACACCATACATGTCTAAATAAGCAAACAAGTTCCAAATAATGCTACAGAAATTCACATTAACATCTCTGTATCATCATTCTCTATGTTTATTATGGCCATCATCCAGTCAAAAATACTGAATCAATCTAAGCTCTGTTTACACTGTAAAAAGCTGTTGCTATTAAAGATTGTAGGCAGCAGCTTGATTAAAGCCAGAGTCTGGCTGATCTTGAAGGTCTGGAAATGTGATTACCACTGATTCTTCAGTCAGATAGACACACATGAATAATGACCTGTCATGCAGGCAGCTCTACCACCCCAGTCTCAGCACCAGTTAACATCTGCAGACTCAATACCCCCTCTCCCCATTTTAACTGGCTAGTTCTGGAGATGTACATGAATCCCCTTTTAGTGAAGTTACTTTAAAGTGTATGTATGCTGATGTGATGAATCAGCAGATGAATCTTAATAGTGTGCTAATGACTGCCCAGAGTTTATGAAGGGGTGGGGAAATAGTTGTTTATCTAGTCTATGTAAGTATTGGTGCTGCACACAGTAGTTCATATCTGATCTTAAATGTGGAAACTTTGTCCTCTGTGGTATTTCCTTCACACAAGTCTTGTTCCCATGATCCAGTAGTAGTATGAAGTAGTAGCAGTATGACCATGAGGAGAAATAGCTCATCTAAATTGTTCAGCTTCACTGAGGTAAGGTTGAAAAAGGAATCTTAATTGTGCTATAATTTAAACGTAATTTAATTGTAAAATATTTATATTTCAAAAGTGAAATGAAAACTGTGAAGTGGTTTCACATTGGCGATAATTATTATTAGATTATTGTCATGTGATTGATCTGCATGTTCAGATTATGTAATAACACTGGTATTGTTCTGAGCTTTTTTTTCTCTGAACTCGTGTGGTGAGGATTAATGGGGCCTTGTGTGTTAAGATTAGCTCAGCCCAATGCAATTTCAGGTTATCAGCGATAGTGTGTGTTTATTCGATTAAACAAATGAGGTTTGGGAACCCCTTAACAGGACATTTATATTGTCGAACACAACTTACCAGCAATTGAGTATTTTTGTTGCTGATTTATTGAAAAAGGAGATTCAGTGTGCTCTTATTCTGGTTCAGCCTGGTCAGAAATGTTCCATAATCATATCAGAGAGTGTTGATGATTGTTTGTGTAAAGGTGTCCCAAGCAGCTACAGAGAAAATGTCACGGGATGAAACGGAATACAATGGCCTGTTATCTGTTCTGACGCTAAAAAAGAGATGCCCCAAGAGCTAACTCCCAAACACATCCTCACTCTGAGTACCGTCTATTGTGTGTCAAAGGTGAAAGTGTTTGAGTCTCAGGACCTGAAATCTGATAAACCTTCCTAAAATAAAACCTGAGTGGTCTTTGTGTGAGGCTCATCATATTTCCATTAACAGCACAAAAACTACCCTGTCTGAGACGTACCTTAAGATCCCAATGACTTTTTTTCTTTCTATCTCAGAAGTTTGGCAAGTTCAAACTTTGATCTGTTCTCTCGTATTTCAGAATCTTCTAGTTTCAGATATAAAAAAATAATGTCTTCATTCTTGTTCCATTGGCAATAAGGTCCAAGACAAACATAAAAGTAGCTTTTTTTATTTTTGTGAATTGTTTTTGTATCTAAAGTCCTTAATGATAAATCACTCCACTAGTTTATCAAAGCTATTACTGCCGAAAATATACTAAGCTCCCAATTAAAGACACATTTTTACTTCAGAGTGTCGAGTTGAATGGAAAAAAGGCTGCTGTTTCCTTTCAATGCTCATATAAGCTCTGTCACATGCTGTTCTTTGATTGATTATAAATATATTTATTTTTTAACACCCAGAGAAAGTGGGACTCCTCGGAGCAGCCCTCCTATGTCGACTTTCTCCAGAACCCCTACATCACATGTGTTGTGAAGAGGGTCTTCTCAGGGACCCTGCAGCTGCCCAGGCTGTCCTGCAGACCCTCTGCACAGGAAAGACCCGAAGATGGCTACCAGTCCAGCCCCTCAGTTGGCAGCATCAAGCCCTCCAGGAGCCTGGGGACCCTGACCAGTTACATCTCCAAAGTATTGTGAGTAAATGAGGCTGTGTTCTGTTGTCTTTCTTCAGGTTTCTTTTTGGGGATTTCTTATTTTTTTGTAACTCCCCCCACATTCTTTTTTTTTTCAGGGGCAGCGCACAATTAAATGTAATTGCACCAGAGTTAGCTAATAGCTTATTTGCATCTGTTGTAGGGACTGAATCTCCATAAATAAAACTACCAATGATCTCTTCCTCCTTCAGACAGATGTGTATGAATACCAGACCTCATAAACATGCATGTGTGGGCTGTGTGAACAGTGGAGAGTGTTTTACTAGCTCCAAACAGTTTGGCATGTTTTTTTTTACAGATTTATGATTATATTTATATTTGATCAATCAATAGCCAGTTCCTGTGACTCTAGCAATATTCAGTCTTGTAAGTCAATGCAGATTGAGGATAACTCTGCTGCACCTTCCTCTTTTAAAATATTGAGCCTGGTGAATATTGAATTGTTGCGTAATAACTTGATTTTTGGTACAGAACTTGTATTTGCCTCCTCAGCATGTGATCTAAAGAAGTGTCCATGCTTAAAGCGTTGTACTCCTCTTTGAGCCATGCTGATTAGCTGTCTCGAAAAAATCCGACAAACAAGGCTCTTGTGATTGTTTTTCCACAACAACATTCATGCTGATGCTGCAATCACACGTGTAGCATTTTTGCTACTTTACCCTGCGTTTGTGTGTATGTGCTGCACCTTTGTTCTCTTGTGTTAAAGAAGGTTAAAGGAATGCAGACAGACCTGTTTGATTATGCAGGCATGGCAGGTGTGATCAGATATGGCTGTTCTTTAAACAAAGACACATTTGTATTGTTGATACTGTTTTTTTTATAGCTGACAAACCTCATTGTGGTTTTAAATCTCCCTGAGTGTTGGAAGCAACACAGCCACACATGCTTAGTTAAAGTTGACTAAAATTGGTCACAGCATCTGACTAATGAAAAATGTCTACACTCATCACAACTATAGGATTTTTGGCAACACTGCCATGTATTTGACAGACCATGATGTTTATCCACTAAGAGACCTTCATTGGGTTCCTTCTTTGTGTAAGGCGGATCATGTGCTTCTCTGTTTTTCAGCTGGTTGTGCAACTGTGATAGAACACCAGACATTTTGATGGAGTAGCAATTCAAGCTGCAGGGTGTTTCAGAAAATGACAACAATCGAAGTTGAACTAAAGAAGTCTATAATATCACTCATGTAATATCGTTAAGCTTCATGATAAACTTTTATTAACTACCTCTGACATAGTCACCCTGCAAAGAGAGGTATATAAGCATTATAATGAACAGGAAAGTAGACTTTATCACACAGCTGTTGCATAAGTGATCTAGTTGACACAGCAGACTATTAGGATTCTGTCGTAATGTTTTGAAGTGCAATGTTTAACCTGACGTTACATATACGTGGACGCTGCCTCAAATTACCAACCAAACAGACTAGACTAGACTAGACTCTAGATGAACTTGATCAACCCTCTCCAGGACTTGTGAAAGTGCCACTAAAGGAATGTGACTTTGTTCTTGACTTTTTTTTATTCAAACTGGGAATGAGTAGGCCTTCACCTCAGACTCAGTCGTCCCATGACTTCAACAATGATACACTTCAGGGCCAGAAATTGTTTGGGCTCAAGACTATCCTTATGATGTTTTTAACAGACTCTTTGCTATTTGTGCATCAAAATAAGGCAAATCTATATGAAATAAATATCATTCCATACCATACCATACATACCAAACCATACCATACCATACCATACCATACCATACCATACCAAAGCATACCATACCATAGAATTCCATACCATACCATACCATAGAATTCCATTCCATTCCATACCATACCATAGAATTTCATTCCATTCCATACCATACCATACCATACCATACCATAGAATTTCATTCCATTCCATACCATACCATACCATACCATACCATACCATAGAATTCCATTCCATTCCATAACATACCATACCATACCATAGAATTCCATTCCATTCCATACCATACCATACCATACCATACCAAAGCATACCATACCATAGAATCCCATTCCATTCCATTCCATTCCATATTATACCATACCATACCATACCATACCATACCAAACCATACCATACTATACCATACCATACCATGCCATACCATACCATACCATACCATACCATACATACCAAACCATAGAATTCCATACCATACCATACCATACCATACCATACCATAGAATTTAATTCCATTCCATACCATACCATACCATACCATACCATACCATAGAATTCCATTCCATTCCATACCATACCATACCATACCATACCATAGAATTTCATTCCATTCCATACCATACCATAGAATTCCATACCATACCATACCATACCATACCATACCATAGAATTCCATTCCATTCCATAACATAGCATACCATACCATAGAATTCCATTCCATTCCATACCATACCATACCATACCATACCATAGAATTCCATTCCATTCCATACCATACCATACCATACCATACCATAGAATTTCATTCCATTCCATAACATACCATACCATACCATAGAATCCCATTCCATTCCATATTATACCATACCATACCATACCATGCTATACCATACCATACCATGCCATACCATACCATACCATACCATACCATACCATACATACAGACAATTAAAGCAATAATTAAATTTCTGTGGCCACTTGTTGGCAGCAGAACAAAATTCACAAACATTGACATAATTTCTCTGTTTTCATGGCTAACAGTTGTTGCAGACATGGAACAACATTTACACTGATTCAGATTCATATAAACATCTCACAAAATTAAGGAAAATTGTGTTTGGTTGATATTTCTTTGTTGTAACAATGCTTCCTGGCAATAAATCTTATACCGTTGGAAAGCCTGTTTGTTTCCCTTTTAAATGTTGCCATATCTGTTAGGAACATGCATTTGTGGGATAAGGAGCAAAGCTGAATATGTGGGTTGCGGTCATGAAATTCTTGCCAAATCTTCTCTGCCAATGCCAAACAGCCTATTCTGCTGTTGCTATTGACTATTGTTTTGAGCTTCTCTTACTTTTTGTGCGATGTGTATGTGTCAGCCTGATAATGTAAGTCTCCACCAAATCATGAGAAGAAATTATGTGCTTGACCATGTTCACCAGCTCTTGCTACAAATCGGGACTTTTTGACTACGCTGCACAGTAGGTCAATGACCATTTTGGTCCTCTAAGGACAATATGATGCATTATGGACGTAGTGGTGACGCTGAATTGCTGAACATGGTGTTAGAGTGTCACGGAAGTTTCAAGATGGACCAAAAGTCACATCTGTTAATATGAACTCATGCTTTGAAAGTCCTTCGAGACATGTTTTGGTGATTACGTAGGATCTAAAAATCTTGGCATGCATTTGACCCTGAAATGAGGAGTTCACATGTGCAGTGCTACATTTGGATGAGAAAAAATGTCTCTGTCTACATGCACAGTTCAGGAGCTATGTTTGGACACCCATTATTAAAAGCCATTAACCAAAGCATCTTTCACCCCCGCTCCCCCTACCATTTGTTGATCATCAGTTCAGGCCTGCGTCAGATGTTCTAAGTTATTTCAGTTTCTCTAGACAGCACCTGTGTTAACATGTGAGTCCCTAATCACAGGAGGACCTTCCCACACTTTGCAGCGATAAAAGATGCGATTGGGTTGGGGGGTGAAGATGATGTTGCCTCTGGTCACAGATAGAGAGCGCCATCGTGACAGCACCCATGCGCTCTATAGCTTCTATCTACCTCTGCTTTTTATAGTCAGAGGTCCTTCATGTGACTCCTCCTGGTACACTCAGAGCATGTGAAAGGCAGAGGCCATCTCTGAGGGAATAGTCAACTCCACAATAAAAAGCACCTCTGGGAGCACAGCAAAAGCCTGAGTATGCAAAGTCAGTTGGAGATAGGGTAAGAAAAGCAAAATTGAGGCCAGAGCCAGACAAAGGCTTAATGTTTATACACCAGAGGAAGTGATTATGGAGCACTGTTTGACGTTGATGAACAATTTGCTCCGTACGATTAGGAGTGAGGGAAGAGGGGAGGCAGACATTTAGAGAGAGGGAGAGAGAAACAGAAGGAGGTGATCTGTCATGCCTCTCTTCCCTGTAAATCAGACGTCCATATTTAGTTGGAGAGAGGGAAGGCCTAGCAGTAATGTAAACAAAGCCCAGTAGTGGGAGGGAGGCAGGGAGAGTACATCAACACTAACATTTCAGTCTATCTCGGCAGGCAGTCTGCATGACCGTTAGGAGGAAACCAGAAAGATGCTGATAAGTTCCAGAGTTGGCCTTTTTGAGGGGGGTTCTTGGTGCTCTTTTTGAATTTTGAAAGACAGTTTTTGAGAGTTTTAACCAGAAATCTTTGGAGCAATCCTGAAAAGGCCCATATTTTTCTAAAATATTAGAAGGCAATGATTGGACTACAGGCCCATGCTCTACCTGCACATAAGAAATCAAGACGGATGTCCACAGGAACCAAAGGACCACTGCAATTTAAATCGTCTCGAAGAAGTCCTACAAAGTATATTTAAAAAAAAAAAAAAGAACAGAGAGCAAAATATTGAGGGAAGCTCCTGAGACAGTTAGAGCAAACGAAGGAACAAACTACCTTACTGCTGACCATCCTCTGGTTCTCACCATGAGTGAGTTCAATTCTCTCGAGAGCTCTGAAGAAGAGCAGGCTGAAGTTGAGGAGAGAACACAGGCACAAAGAATGAATAGGCCGCCTGTCATTCAGCTTATACCACGGTCCAAAGCTGGCTCTCCTACAGGATCTCCGAAAAACTCGCCCAAAAATTCCCCACGTGGGTCTCCTAGGAACTCGCCGCTGCTCTTCAGAAAGCTTCTGATGAACCGCAGCATCAACCTCCAGAGACGCCGCTTCACTCTGGCCCACACACCCAGGTAGAGTCAGTAACTCTGAAGCAGAGCAGAAATGGCTGTGCTTTGACATCTATGGAAAAAAAGCCACCATAGAAGCTTTGTTCTGTTGACAATTTCTGTCGACTCTGAGCATGCTCTGACCTGCTTAGGTGAATACTTTAAATGCTGCTAACAGCTGTTGTGGATGAGCACCATTACTTGTATTTATATTTTAATATTCAAGCTTCATCATTCTCACTGGTATATGTGAGGAGTGTTCAGTATAATCATCAGAGCTTTTTAAAGAAGCACAGATGCTACACAGTGTTAGAAACATGCCAAAGCTTCTTGGTTTTAATGTTTCTCAGACCAATATAAAAACAACCTGGGTATATTACCACCCACAGGCTTGCTGATGCTGAGACAGTTTTCTTAGCACTTACCAATGTTGAAACAAACTATAGTTGTCTTCTCTAGTGTTAAATATTGCCAATATGCCAGCAGCTTCTCACACTGCAAAAATGGTTGCCGTGAAACTTTTGTTGTAAAATGGATTCTGACCACAAGATGCTGACGGACTGTGTCAGCCGTTGTTTGCAGGGAATTTCTAAATATTACATTTTTATGATGATGAGATTTTAAAGATTACTGCCTCTGTAATTGGACTACTTGCAGGTATTTTGTGTGGTAATAACTTAAATGGCTGAAAAACACATTTGACTCACATGGTAAAAATCTACAATATAAAGTTAGATAATGATGACGAAAACTGCTTGGTTTAGAGCTCATAAGCTACAGGTGTTTTTCCTAAGCTTTTGTTTGCTTGTGAGCGGCATCAACTCAGTAAACACACGGTTCAACGACATCCCCTCTAACACTGCATCAGCAGTTTGTTGTTCCACTTCTTTGTCAAGCCAGTGCGTTAATCTGTCACTGATTTAACTTTCTTTTCTTAAAGCACCGTAAGAGTAGTATTTCATGATCTGCTAAGAACATATTGAATTCATGTTAATTCTTCACACATGATGGAAGTCATAAATCTAGTTTGGGAAGAGTGCAGCTGTCCTGCAGACAGGAACTCTGTTCTGGTACCTGTTGATAGCATCAGGTATGGCCCCACAATTTCAGTGCAAATCAAACATTTACTCAGCTAACAAAGTCAAGGTTGGAACCGTAGGATCAAAACCATACTTGAACTTCTTGAGAGATAAAGGTTTTACACATTTGAGTGGATGGAAATATAAACAAATGTCTGTTTTTTTGTTTTAAAGGCAAGTGTTTTTCTCCTGGTTGGTGTGCCTGTAGGTTTCTTCAATGGAAAGACACTGTTGTGGAAAAAGTATTGTAAAACCGATTTTTACGCACATGCCTGCTATCTCTTAATCAGTGTTTACCCTTCTCTCCTTGACATATACACACTCGGCTGTAGGCACAAAGCAATTCTAGGCTGTTACTAGGCGTCTTCAAATTGTTGCAGTGATGTTAGATGACATCTACCTCTGTGAAATAAGATAAAATGCCTGGAAGAAACCCTAGCTGGTGTTGTAAAGTGCTGCCTTACTTTTATTGGCAATAATTCTGTATTAAACCTTTCCAAAGAAGCCAGTGTCTACTCGAAAACTCAAATAGTGTTTACAAGTTCATTCACCTTCATAAACATATAGTGGTGGGGATCGTTTTACTCCAGGCGTTTAATGGTCTTGGATTGGCAGAGAAGTTTCTTTTCCAAGGTTTACTGAACGTCTTGAGCCAAAGGGTTTCATTAATTTCACCGTGTCTTGAAAATCTAAATATTAGAGGGTAAGAGTCCAGTGAAGAGGATTTCAAGGCTCAAACTGGAAGTCAGAGGTTCACAATCTAGCTCAGATATTCAACATGTCAGAGTTTTTATATTACACAGATCCCAGGTCAGGCCATTGGAAGTGTCCCTCTTTGTGGTATGTGTAGTGTCCCATACTGTCAGAGCTGAAATAAATGGATGGAGAAGAGTTATTGCAGGATGGCTGGTAAGAAGGAGGAATTAAACAAACTGGGGGTCCAGCGGAAAATAAATGTCGCAGACGGCTCAAATATAGAACATACCCGGCTGCAAAGCGTTTTCACTAAGTGTTAAAGATGATTTAATCTCTTTTTCCACTCCAGTGACAGCATTTCAAAAATACTTTTTTGTAAAACACATTTCATGAAAATTGAATTTTCAAGTAAGTTGTTTAAGGAACAGTTTGTGTTGTTTCTGTAATGTTTTTATATGAATGAATTTAGAAATGTTCTGGCCTGCTTGAACATAAACAAACACAACAGTCGTCTCTTTATTTGATATCAGAATCAGAATCAGAAATACTTTATTAATCCCAGAGGGAAATTTGATCGTTACAGTTGCTCCAAAATATACAACATAGCAGTAGAAATATCGTAATAAAAATATTAATCAAATAGAATATGAATGTAAGTAGGATATCAATAATAGGTACAAGAATCATTTACACGAATAAGGGTCAGATGGAATTTATACACACATTTTCAAGATTATTGCACTGTTTGTTTCAGTATTGCACTTTGTTATCAAAATCGTCATTTTGCGTCATTGGAAGCTGTTGCGGTTAGGGGCTGGCTGCTGACCCCTGGCTGCTGACCCCTGGCTGCTGACCCCTGAGGCCACCGCTGGCCGCAGCAGCCAAGACACAACACAGGCCTGTCGTTAGCAACCGTCTCGCGGCTATATTGCTGGCCGCCGCTGCCAGCTCAGCAGCAGAGACATAAGGCCTGCCTGGGGACGGCTTGAGCTGGGGTAGACTGGTAGTGTTGTTGCTCTCACTGTTTGTCTATGGACACAGACATAGAGTCTGTTTTCTGTCAGGAATTTCCAAGATACTAATTCCTTCTGGAAGAAATCTCGGAATCAGTTGAGTAAACGGCCTTATGTGTTGAAGTAAATATGTCTGTAAACCTGACCTTAGTGGTAGTGGCCTGCGGTGCTGTGCATTCTGGGATTTCATCCACATGAGCCAAAAAGACACTTTCTGCCTTTTCTCGGCCAAAATAGCAGCAACTTCAAAATTGATTTCACATTTCTACTACATATGACCCAATGTCAATACAGATACATGTTTCAATGGGTGAAGTATCCCTTTAATGAATATAATATAGTCTACAGAGGTTCAAGATGTAGTAACGATCACGTTTCTTCAATCAGCTTTTGAAGGTTAAAGTTGATAGCCTGAATCAATTCTGTAATTCTGAATTAATTTGTAATTTTTATACAAGGAATTGTGGATTAGCTTTACCTCAGTCATATGTTACAGTTCAGTACAGATAAATATTATTGTTGCACTTCTTCGTCTTCCCACTAGAGGCTGCTGTGTTGTGCAATGTAGACGTGAAGCTCGAGATGGTTGAGTAGAGGAAAGAATGATCTCTTAGATGGTGTGTGGCTGGATGTAATAGTTTAGATGGATTGTAAGGGTGCAGAGATATTCTGAAGGCTATTGATGAGAATGTTGGTATTTCAGTCAGAAAGCAGAATTTTCTGTTTTTATAAAGGAAAGTTACATTTATAATTTGTCATTCAGAAACTATAGACTGCTATTTGAAATACGTATGCCAATCCCCAATAGCATTTTAAGACTATCTTAATTATTATACAAGAACCCATTTACATTATACTAGTTGGGTGTACCTTTAAATACTACCCATAGTTTATCCTGATGTAACTTAATAATAAATGTGTTTGCATTTGGTTTATTCTTTTTTAAATTAGAAAGAAGTGCGGCTCTCAAAGCAACAATACTGTCACTGTTCATTTAAACATGGTAAAATAATGGACACTTACATACGTCTAATGTGATGTAGCGGACACTTTCTGTCCACTCCTCTCTCACATTACGACAAATGAGATGTATTCATCCTCTACTCATTGTGAACCCTCTGCAGTATTTTCCCATTTGATGACATCAAATGTTTGTTTCACCGTGAGAAGGATAATGTGCCAATCAGGATTGTATCGCGGCACAAGAAGAGAACTCAATATTCAAGAGGAAAATGGAATCCCCTTTTTAAAAAAAAATAGCACACACACACAGTATTGAAGTATTGATTGAGCGGTGAACTATTGTTGTTGCTGGCATGGAGGCCGGACAGTTGCACGAAAAAAGGGACAGAACACACAACTCATGTAGAAATAAATGTACACAATACATGAGTATTTTGCTTTTTTTGTCTTTAATAACCTCCACATGTACTCAACCCACTTGAACTCCTGCACTGTCCACACTGAGTTAGTGTCTCACAATCTTTCCCTGTCTCGTTGTGCTATTTGCTCTCGCTCTGCCCCCTTCTCTCTCTCTATCTCTCTCCCTCTCTCTCAACAGCTCATCACCCCTCCCCTTCCCTCCCCCCCTGCACAGTATCTCTCACTCTCAGGGGAGATAGTGTCGTTGTTTGTTGTTTTAAGCCAGAGTTTGGTCCCACCACTCTCAGGAGAGAAGGGAAGAGAGAGCAGAAGTCTGATATGGCCCGTTGACGGGACGACTTGGGACGGCCCACTCCAGGGAGCATCTGATGGGATTATAACACTCTTTCCAGCTCACTTTTCTTTTTGTCCTCCGCTAAGCCTAACTTCAGTGTGTTGTTGATGCAGCATCACAGAGGCAGCACTGTCTTTAGATGAACAATATTTTTGTCAATCTTGCTGGATTTAATTTTGAACCAAAAGTACCTGGGGGGGCGTCCTTGAGGTAACTCATTTGGAAGAATTCAGGTTTGCTTTTTCCTATTAAGGAGTACGAGGAGAGAGAAAAAGAACAAGAGAAGAGTTTATCTTGGCAACATCTGTGATGAGCTGAAAGAAGAACAAGCGAGGAAGTAGTCCCAGATGAGCCCTGACAGCTGACACCATCCTCAATTTCACTTGATCTGATTCGGCCCCATACTTCCAAAGTCAGAGAGATGATATGCTGACTCCCTCTGTGATTGGTCTCTAACAGCCAAGACTTTTTTTGCCTTTTTAGGATGTCCGCACGCGCACACACAACCACACACACACACACACACACACACACACACACTGAGCTGAACCTTTTTGATTCTTCTTTT
Organism: Labrus bergylta; assembly: GCF_963930695.1. Lineage (NCBI taxonomy): Eukaryota > Metazoa > Chordata > Actinopteri > Labriformes > Labridae > Labrus > Labrus bergylta. Next base: position 17,586,075 of record NC_089198.1, read on the forward strand.
GTCCACTAAAACAAAAGGACATATCTTTAACGCCGGAACCGAAAACTGAACTGCAAATTGAGTTTCTTTGGAGTTTGAGTTGTTTCTGCACTGACCTGGAAGTGAACAGCATCTAGCTAATTCGATTCTCATCAAATAAATAGAGAAGGGGCAGCTCAGCAGGCCTGATACTCTGCCACGTTCACTTTCACTCTTCGCTCTTGCCAGGTGAAGCCGATGACCCCCTTGGGTTTTTCTGTTTTGCATCTTGGCCTCGCTTTACATTTAAAGTTCTCGGACCTGTTTTTCCTTCAACATCCTCTCAGAGGGACCTGTCTCTTTTCATAGCTTGAGACCAAAGACAACCTTTTGGACAGCTACACCCTCTGATATATGACAACATGGGGGTATTGGACATGCCACAGAACTTCTTTTGTTTTATCCCTTGCTTCCCAAAGCAGCTCTTTTGATGCGTCTCCGAATTCAATTCAACTCTTTTTGAACCCTGTGATAAAATGATGAACAAAGACTCTCGCTTTCCAAGGAAGATGCAAGGCAGCTTCTCCAACCGCAGACACTCGTGTATTGGGTACGTGTTCTGAAAGTTTTGTGAATACCGTTGCTGGTGCACAACAGGCAACAAAATAAACATGTGGAGATGGTAAGGAAGGGATGGGAAGTCACTTTATCTGGTTTTCAGTTACTGGTGAGTAGCATGTGTGTTTTGTCTTTATAGTAGAAGACAAAACAGGCCATTAAATCAGCTGATGGGGATTTGTTTTTCCACTGCTGTGCTGTCACTATGTTTACAGTATTCGTATGTAGTATTGGTGATGATGAGTTTTTCTCTGTTCTTTAGCTCAGATTTTTTGAGCCCAATTGCTAGAGTGCCATTTAGGTTACATAAATAACACAGTTAATTACAGTAGAAAAAGTTTAGCCATAGAAGATGATTGCTTTGTGACTCTCTGGCCTATCAAAATGCACAAAAACAAACTTTTACTCTCATGATGAGTCTGTACCTGTATCTATTTGAAACACTGGCTTAAAACTTCTGCCAGATGATTCTATGCAAGCAGCACTGAAGGCGGTGGGTGTTTATGTTGGTGTGCTGGGTGCTTTGGTTGGTGTTTTTCAGGCCTCAGGGTGGCATTTTGAATCGATGGCTCAGTCCACTGATGGACCTCCTTGTGGTCCTTGGACCCGAGCCAAGCCGGGGCTTCCGTGTTAGGCACTGCACGGACGTCATTTGGTGCTGGACCTGAGTTCCATAAGAGGACTGAAGAAGTATTGCAGCACTCAATTGTCCATAAGAGCAGCAGATGAAGCAGATTTCATCTCTGTTTTGTGTCTTATCCTCTAGGAAACCAAACACACAGGAATCAGATGATGTGTCAAATGAACCTTCTTCATGTAGCTCTCTACCTCGTCCACAAGATAAGCCTGATCCACTTAATAGGAGCTAAAGCTTGATGCTTGTGCAGGACAAACAGAAAAATCTACTGCAGATGTCAAGAGATTGCTGCAGGACATTCCCATTATGTAGGTTTACAGAGACTTGAAACTGAGAGTCATGTAAATATTAATACATATACTCACATGAACACAAAGTAAACTGAAGGCAAATGTAACTCACAGCCACAGATGCATCTTTTGAATAAGGTTGCGTGCTGCACGGATTCATAAATAATAAACCTTTTCTTCTTTTCAAACATCAGATATATAGTAGAACCCTTTTTTAGTTCAATGTGCAGTAGGGGAATCTTTTCTGAACTCTGGGCATAAGGCATGTGCCTCGCGAGTGTCATCCGAACTCCTCCAGCAGTGAGCCTGTTTGGATCATATGAGGAGATCAAAGCAGCAGATTTTAGACCACAGAAGTGCAGAGGGGAACAGAACAAGCATCTATTCTCTTTACCTGACTTTTGCATTGAGCTCCCCAGCTGGAAATAAAGAACTATGGAGTTCTTGCTGCGAGGGTCAGATCAAGCAAGTTGGAAAAAAAACAACAACTTGTTTTTATTTTATGCTCCTGTAAAGATAGAAATATATTCATAGTGTCTGTGATAGACCATGAACACTGTGGGTGCATCACAGCAGTAGTAAATAAGTAAGCAAGTAGTAACTAAATTCTTTCATAAGTAACTTATTTACAATGCTTTTGTGATAAACAGACACACACACACACACACACACACACACACACACACACACACACACACACACACACACACACACACACACACACACACACACACACACACACACACTAAGACAAAGCTGTCTCTTGTAGTCCAGATGTGTCCCCCACAATAGAGAGACCTCTTATCCCCACTTGTACTAACAGTACCAGGGCACTATTCATCCTGTCCTCTGACTATTACACACACACACACACACACACACACACACACACACACACACACACAGCAAAAAGAAAAACAGTTACACACTCCTGGTAAAATTCTCAACAATGTTTTTTATGGCTTCTCCATCAACGTGTATTTCACATCTGAATTAAGCCAGACTGGAGAGCTCTTCCTCAGTATCATGCTTACATATTTATTACTGCATGTGTGCAGTTCCAGTCCAGTTTGATAAGGTTCCATTTATCAAAAGGAGAGAAGGACAGGAAGAGACGAGGGTGAGTGAGATGTGCACTAGCGCAACGGTTGATGGACTGGGAAATAGAGATAAATTAGACAAAGATAGTTTGACACAGACGAGGGGGCAGTACAGAAGTGATAAAGAGGACGTTGGACGAGATAGCACTGCTTTCTGCACAGAGATAGTGACAGGAAGGAGAGGGTTGGACTGAGGGGGAGGGGGGGGGTTCATAAAAGTTTTAGTTAGCAAAAAAAAATAAAGAAACCTAAAGTGACTGACACAATCATGAGGAAAACATTAAAAAAAGTGTCAAGTAAGGCCAACCTACCAAAGGGCAAGAGTGTCAATGTCAGAGGTCCCAATATAGCTGCCAGCCCCCTCCCTCAAACACACACACAGATTAGTCAATAGGGCCTGTGTGGCTGTGGCAGGCTGGCTGCTGTGTGCGTCACGGCTGTACTCCATATTTTCGGCATGACTGATTTCCCCAATCGCCTCTAGAGCCTCATTGATTTCTGAGGCAGCAGCACTAACATTGCTGAAATTCACAACCAGCAACTCTACAGTAGATTTTACTAATTTTTTTTATTTTATCAAAGTTCAGAGAGACTGTAAAAACAACATTTTTTACCAAAATTGTATAGTTCTTAAATGATCAGCAGTGCTGCTACTTTTGACATTAATACAAAAAGAATTCCAGATGTTTCCTTAGATTTATATAAAATAATCCTTTAATAAATGTTCACAAGTCAAATCTGCACATTTGTTTGACCTGTATTTCTGGTTAAATAAAGCATTCAATTTTAAAAAGTACCTTTGTATCAGACATTGGTGCTGATAGTCCAATGTGTCAGGATGATTGTTCATTGTAACCACTAGAGGGAGAAACAAACTAAGTTATACCTAAAGACTGTTGGAGAGCAGCGACCTCGTGCAGACAGCGGTGGAGTAGAGCTGGTTTGTTATGACTTCAATTATTTTTTCAAGGCAGCTGGACAGGAGTGATGCGTCCTTAATTAAACCTTTATAGTGTTGTAGGGGGGTTTGTGGTGATATGATGGTTGGCGTTTGAAGAAGTTCAATTGTACATTTATATTGCAAAACTTAATATTGCAGAATGAACCATTGTTCTCATTTTTCTTACACCAGTATAGTAGCTAAGGGTGGACAAATACTTAAAACTATGCTAGTGCTTTCTATTTACTTAATTATATAGGTCTATATATTCATTTTATCAGACTATTACATCATCTATCTCTCTTTAACACCTTAGCACATTTGTTTATTCTGCCTCCGTTCACTCTCTGTCAGCACCCATGTCTTAATGCTGGGGTTTGTTTACACTGATGTCGTTTCCTCTTTGGATCCTTGCTTGTGTTGTACTTACTCTCTGGTGTACATCACTCTGAACAAAAGCGTCTGCTGAATGACTTGTAGAATTCTAGAAATTTGAAGCCGTGGTTTTACAGGTTGTTGTACATTTTTGTATTCCTAACCTAAGCATTACATAAATTGGTGATTCAGGAACATACACAGTTGATAATACTCGACTTGACTTGACACCCATTGCTGCTGCTTGAAGGGTTTGTCACAAAAACCTTCTAAAAAAGGAAATGCAAGCACAAACAAAATAATTTGCAAATAACACTTAATAACAAACATGGCGCTGATTTAATAAAGAGCAACATAACCAGTTTAAGTTCATATGACTATTTAGTGTGACTCATACTAACAAGTCCGACCTGCGGCTCCTTTCCCACATGTCATAGCCCACTCTCTCGCCCGATTTCTTACTCTATCCACTGTCCTGTTTATCTAAATAAAGGCAAAAAGCCCAAAAAATAAATCTTTAATAAAAATCGACATTGATCAGCATTTTATTACGACATGATCCCTAAATACAGAATGAAATGTTTTCAATTTTTTTTATATCCTTTATTAATCCCTGAGGGAAATTCGGATTTACACTCTGTTATATTATCTTGAAGAGTTAGTATTAGTATTTTGCATGTACAGTATAGCAAAGCTAACGTACACCTTAGGGTATTCATTCAGGACCCCTGTAAATAAAAGAACAGACAGCACATTCTCTGCAGATTGCACAGTAGGTTTGCTCAGAGATAGAAGGTGATGTGGCCGCTGTGATTGAACATTTCTTTGCTGTTGTTTCCCTGCTGAAGGAGTGGCCACCTGTAATTTGGGTGTACATTTAGTGTATACTTTAAAGTGCACGCCCATGTCTGTCATGTGAATGCATCAAAGACCTTCTATACGCACATGTCCTGTCCTATTCGGGCCGTGTGTTTGTGTGTAAGAGGGTGTTTGTTTGAACGTGTGTGCTCAAAGCTTTCATCCAACCAGTCCCCAAATCAGACGATCCCCAAACCAGCCATCGTGCTAGCAGATGGCAGCCTAATGAATCATGAGGCGACACACTGATAGCCTTTACTATGGTACATGCTGTTACATGACGTTTGACATCACAGAGACTTGGTTAAATATAGGTTGCTAGCAACAGCCACATGCTCACACCTGGTGCTACTGCTTTGTTACAAACACAGAGTTTAAGATTACATTGCTTTCCTACCGTGCTGCAGTGATAACCTGTAATGGGCTTTTAAGTAAGTATAACACTTCTATTATTTCAAATGTAGATATTGTTTAATTTAGCTTCATGATTATAACTGGAAACAAAAAGTTACTTTTTAAGTGAGGAAGCAGTTATTTTCAGGAGTAATTCTTCATGGAGATCCTGTTACCGCTGCAGAAAACATAACCATGAATGGGATTTGTTCATGTGAATATGCCTGCAAGCATGTGCGCTGATGGGTCTTTGTACTGTTTTGAACGCTTTGAACTCTGCTGTACCAAACACTTAGTCCATCACAAACTCACCAGTTCATTTCAATTCTAGTGGAGATCCCAGAATGTCCAAAAGAAAGCAGCATAACATGCTTGATGAAAGAAATGTGCGTGTGTGCGTGTGTGTGCGTGTGTGCGTGTGTGTGCGTGTTTATGTGTACAACAGCACAATCCATGTAGAATGTTTCCAAATGATGAAGTAATGCAGCATAACCCTTTGAGGTTGAGTGACAGGTTTCTGATGTTTTCAGTCGGCGTGCAGGTGAATTTGTATTTTGAATCATAACTTTGTCTGTGGCCACAGCACACACTCCTAATAGATAGATAGATAGATAGATACTTTATTGATCCTGAGGGAAATTCAAAATGTAATAACTATATGTGTGTGTTCGTAGGATAATTTTTTTTGACCATATGCTTCTTAACAGAAATAAAACATTTCCCATTGCACATCCATTTCATAAGACAGGTGACTATCAAAACATACAAGGTAAACTCCTTGCAAACAAACATTTATTGAAAACGTTTCCGACAAACAGTTTGTTAAAAGGGGCAGGACATCTTACATAGGAAGTGGTTACAAGCCTGCAACCAATTATCATTATGACGTTAGCTCTGAATCAACTAATTGCCAAACAAATAAACATCAGCTTCCCGGATGAGAGCACAAACACACAAAGAAACCACTACAAGCCTAAGAGGCAATTCTAAACGACTTCTCAATTCATTATCTCCAGCTCAGTGGACACAATAGAGCCTAAAAGAGAAATTATGATCCAAACTCAAAAACAGAAAAGATGCAGTAGATCAAAGGTTCAATAGTGGCTCATAGACTAATATCATATGAGAAGTTATTCAGAATTGCCTGTCAGGCTTTGGGTAGTTTTCTTATGTGTGTGCTCTCAACCGTCTTTTTTCCTGCACTTGGTCACAGTTCAGAATAGAAAACACTTAGTTACATTGAAATGCACTAGAGCGTCACGTTTCATCATCACTGGTAGTATACTTCAATTAAATTGAGCTAATTAAACCATTGTGACCCTGAGAGCGATTTGAGAAAGGATTATTTATCTGCCCTCAGGCTTAGCCAGTATTAAAGGAGCGAAAACTCAGAACTGTATATCATACATACTCACATTACTCACATTATGGAGTTAAAGCTGTCCTTTCCCATTATATAAGGAACACATAAAACGGTTTATGCTAGGGCCCGACCGACAATGAATTTTTGGCTCTGATACTGATATCGATATTAGGGGGAGAGAAAATCTGATACTGATATATTGGCCGATATCTTTCTTGGATCTGTGTTCCGTCTGTAGAGATAGATAGATATAAATATGCACATTTATAGCGTTGATCCCTCAAATGTAGTTGTCAAACACTTGTGGTAAAGATATATAATGAAGACAAGATGGTCACTCAACTGGAAAGTACGATTTATCGGTTGGGCTCGATTTAATACAAAGTAAAACTACGCAAACTCAATAACTTAAATCTCCTTTTGACTAAGCTGTAACAAGATTGATTTTATTGTGTATTTATTTTCTGGTACTTACATCAAACATAATTGGTTGTCGGTGGACAAAATGACAAAGGAAATTAATCAGTGTCAACTTTACAAACAAATCACCAACAGACAGTATGTCCATTGACAGGCAACAACTCGGACACACAGCGCCCTCGCTGACTTCAAAACAGCTCGTTATCCAGGAATGCTCACCATGCGTCCATGCAGCCAACACATGATGTCATGAGGCCCCTTTGCAAATAATGGACGATTAAACTCACAAACTGAGGGGTCAGCGAGGATTTAAGATGCCTCACTTTTTTATGAGTTTATAGATCAACTCGCCACATTGTCTTGGCTTCGCCGCTCGGCGCGTTTGTCTAGTGAACGAGATGTGAAGATTTTGAGCAGAACTAAACATTTAAAGTCTGCTTTTCCTCAAACAGCCCCTCTCTTCCACCACGCTGACGCAGATACATGAACACTGTGAAATCCTCTGGTATACTGCCAACCGATGTGTGTGTATGCCTGTGTGTGTGCATGTCCACTCCAGATAACAAGCATGAGACTCTTGAACTGTGTTATTTCAGCACTTTATTATTCACATCCAACACATGAGAACAATTTTCCAGTCATAAAAATGTGTGAAATGTACATGACCCTAAATCGTATTGACACATCCATCCTGTTTGCATTAGGACACTCTTCTGATCACTTATCTGCAGTTTTATTTATTGCCGGTTTGCGATTTGATTTAATTGTTGCTGTTGAATTAAGGCCTTAATGTACAACAGTGTTGTAGCTCTGTTAAGATTGTAGTTATTATGACTGGCCCTATTTGAGTGTGCATCTCATAGGATTTCCTTAAATGGCAGTTTTCACTTGAGTATGTAAGACACAGAAACTTTGTCATATTAAAGATCTATACAACAATGCCTTCAGAGATCAAACAACACGATGGTAAACTGCTGTATGTCATAACGGACATAATCTGTAAAGTAAAAAAATGAACCAATGGCAAACCAAAAAGTTGTAAGCTAACTTTTCCACATACATCGGTAATAAAGCAGTATTCCTTTTGTACATTAAATTATTTTGCCTCAAGAAAGGTTTCTTGTTCATGTTAAAGATACCTAGTTAACCTTTATCATTCTCACCTTCTGATGTCCCTCTTTGTCTCTACATTTGTGAGCTTGGTGATGATGAGGTGTTACTGTTGATGGATTTTGCCAATTTAACTGAACCATGTCAAACTGCAGAATGGAGCTAAAAGTGGACGTCCATTTATGGAAATGTTTTTAGGCAATGTTTTCATGATTGTGATCCAGCTAACTGGATCGCAATCAAATGTTCGTCAAGCCCTGATAAGAGCGCCAACTTTCTGTTCTTTTAAGATACAATGCACTTCACAGTGGTGGCAAGTTGTGTCCTCTAATTCTTAGTTCTTTTGAAACGGTGGGCTCGTCTTTTCAGACAGAGGTAGATAATAAAAGTACTGATTTAAGGCAGGGACTGTTACCTTCTGTCTCAAAAAAGAACAACATGGCTATGACATGAGGCTTCGAAACAATAGTAACCTTCCAATGGATGACATTACAGTCATCATATCAACGTTTTATAGTCAACTTTGGTTAGGGGAGGGCTTCAGATAATTGTAAATTGGTCTAATTGGTATTGTCAAATGCCGAATTACAAATATACACCATTTGTCAGACTCTGCTGTGTGGTCAGAAAGCCTTCTCTGCTCCTCATTTTACTCTTGCCTATACGGCACATTGCATCTGCAGACTCATTTTAACGATCTCTTGGCTGATAATTTGTGTTCCCCTGAGATTTCCCATCTCGGGAAAATGAGGGCGGGATGCATGACCTTTCAAAAATACTACCAGGTTTCTAATGATACAACGCTTAATGCAAATGGGTGAAGTATCCCTTTAAGCCTGGGGGAACACATAGTAAGTTTGCAGTATGTTCTTTGTTCTAAGCAAGCTGTGTCCCATGAGCTACTTACTATAATACCCTACAATAACCATCCTCCCATCAAGCTCTTTACCTAACACTGACAGGACATACCTGCCCCACACACACACACACACACATGAATATACTCCCATCTGGAAAGGATAATAGTAGGTGGCCAAAGGGGGAGTTCTGTCTTGTGATTGAATCAGTGTGTGTGTCTGTGTGTGCATGTTTGTGTTTGTGTGTGTCTGTGTGTGTGCGCTGATGTGTGTGTGCTCTGATTCGTGTGAGTGTGAGTGAGAGAGAGAGAGAGAGAGAGAGCTAGAGATAGAGATAGAGAAGAAGGGGTTAAAAGGGCTCAACATTTGGGGAAGGCAGGAACCATGCTGGCTCTGATCCCACCCCCTTTCTCAGCTCTGACCTCACTCTGAAACTTGTTCCCCCTTGTGTGTAATTCACACACACACACACACACACACACACACACACACACACACACACACACACACACACACACACACACACACACACACACACACACACTTGCTCAGTCACATGCCTACACACACTCTTGCTTGCTGACGCACACGCTCGGCAGCAGACGCATACACACACATCATACAGATTCTGTGGGGCGCCCTCTACAGAAAAACAGACATACACAGCACAGGGCAACTAAGACAGACTGGAGCAGAAGAGCAAGTTTGCCCAGGGAAAGGAAATGTCTCTGTTTACTCTGTGATTAAAGGTGTAGCAGCACGCCAGAGGGGAGAGGAGGAAGCGGAGAGAAGAGAGAAGGAGAGCAAAAGAGAGAGAGCGAGCAGACAGACAGAAACGTAGAGGGGAAGAGGGCAGCGGTGTTGAGCCACATTTAGACCCAGAGCACAGACAAGATGTACGTGGGGGACCGATAAATGGAGCTCTGCTGAGTGATGAAAAGCACTATCTACAGCCTGAAAGGCAGACTGCCCAGAAGCAAGGAGGTTCCAGCTGTGACAGGAGGAATTCGGGTGCTCAGGTAGAATTTTTTTTTTTACATTTCTTTAATAGAAAGAAGGAAAAGATTTTCACCAGCACGAGGTGCAAGCATGGACTGCATCGCCAGAGTCATCTTGCACAGGAGCCTCTGGTCCTAGAACGGGCGTCCACTCCTGCCAGAGGTAATGAGAACTCCTGGGAAGCAGTGGAGAGCCGGACAGCCCGACAGAGCAACACAGACAAGGAAGCGGGCCAGGTTTTACAGGGATGACAGCAGCCACAAGCTGAAGAGAACCAAGAGAGGGAGAGCAGCGGCGCGACCAAGACGAGGAGGGTGAGGACGAGTTACGAGAGTAGACGAAAGAAAGATGAGTGTGCCGACCAACTGTGGGTTCTGTTACTCCATGGAGCGGAGTATCACTGTGCGGAGTGGGAACATATGGGGATCGCCGTGCGCTGTCAACAGGCCTATTGACATCATACAGAAACGCAGGCGGTAATTAAATGCCATCTCATTTACTCTCACTCAGTCCTTTTGTCTTTGTCTCCTTCTCCTGTTGTCTTTCAATGCGTACACAGACACGTACACACAGCATGTGTCACAGCTTACTGATCATGAAGTCAGTAGCGTGTTTCTGTTATTTACTAAAGTTGAAGTAGCTTGCACTTAATGTACCTGGAATTCAGCTTACCATGTGCATCATTCATAATCATTTCTTCTTTCAGTTTGATCTACAGGATGCTGGATACTTAATGCACTGCGATCGACTTCTTTTATGAAACTCTTTCATTTCTGTATCTGAAATCTAAAGCCTGCAGTGTTTGAACAGCTGCAGTATTTACAAAAACATTCTTTGTTCTTATCAGCTGTTTTCGCTTCATATCAGCATTTCCCAAAATATCTTTTTATCATATTTCCTCTCGAGCACTGGTGTAATCTCCTCTTTTGTTGGACTGGTCACTGCGTCAGGGAGTGATTCTTTTTTTTATGGTATGCAATAGGTTTCAAATGTGTTTAACTTTTGATGCCACTTTGAACAGAACTGGCCTAAAAGGAATTATATGAGAGTAATAGCTTGAGGAGAGAGAATTGTGTTTTATATCGAGGTTAGAAAGCAGCCGTCTGTTGTACAACTTACTGTGGTTTTACCAAAATATGAAGCTCAACCAATGTTTGAAAACGATGTAGCAAGCCGTACAGTAGAGTGATTCTAAGTTTAAATGTGTGCTGGACAGAAACGCAGGCCATTGTGCAGAGTCTGAAAGTGTCTTTTAAAGGCAGTGAAGTTTAGCAGACACACATCAGAGTCACGTCACTAACTTGAAACTTTTCAAAAACAATGTTTTTACTTTAACTTTTGAGGACGACTGGATTATCAGTTGTCCTGTAGAAAAAGGAACATTGAATCAGGCTACATAGATTTCACAGGGTGGTGTCTTTTGCGTCTCCAAACAGCCACTTCTCAACTCTCTGCGCTGACACTTTGCAGTCAGCCATGGCATGCCAAAAAATCTCTCTCCTGTAAATCCTCTGTCCATTACAGAAATATTCTCACAGGAAAAGCTCACCATAAATTTTGTAGCTTCACACATAATCCTCAGTGCCAGCAGGGGAGGCTATGAAGGAGGGCTCCGATATAAAGTCTTGTTTACATTGTGGTCCTCTGTCCTTTTTTCTTAGGGCAGTTGTCCTTTCCATTTTTATTCCCCTAAAGAACCAAACTAATTTAATTTATTAACATCTGCTCTCAAAGAAGCAAAAAAAACATCCTCTTCGGTAAAAAACAAGGGTTGGTACAAAAGTGTGGAAATATCAGACTGCTGCTCACATTGCTTCCAAATCTGGATCTAAAAAGTGGTCGAGAAATTCTCACCATTTTAATAGTAGTAACAGTAAGAGTAGCTGCCTTTGTTGGAGACGATCAGTAAGAGAGGAGAGTCACTGACTTGGAGGCAGAAACAGTAATGCTTTATTTGGGTTGGGTTATCGATCTTCCTGTTGAGTTTTTGATGAAAGGGCAAACACTGTCCCACCACCATTATATTTTCTAAAGGAACACACGGACAGAGACACCTCATCATTGCCCATTTCGGGGATCTATTCATTTCAAATATTTTACATGTCAGCACTTGTAGAATCTATATGTATGAGTATAGGATGATACGTTTTTTCATCTCCCTAGGGAGAAATTTGTCTTGGATGCTGGGAAATTGCTGCATAGACAATACATCGAAAACAGTAATGTTAAAATGGTGTTCAAATTGTAAACCTAAAATCATCTGAAGTCCATCCTCTCTTTCCTCTTTGTTCGTGGCATCCTGACATCTGCATAAAGTCGAGCACCATGCTTGTAATTCCCATTTTGAAGGCACCCAGACATGTTGAGCAGGAGTATATATGAAACATACAAGTCAGACAAAAAGAACCTGAGGTTGTAGAAAGGACATAAATCTGACATCAAGCGACAAACCCAGAGCTCGCGTGCCTTTGGTGTGTAATTTGAAGCCCAATTATCTGAGTTAAGCGCAGACAACGACAGCCAGATAACAGCCGCTCTTTCTCCTTGGTTAGATATTTGGCATGGGATTACATGTTTTTTTCAAGTGTTATGTGAGTACAACAGGTTCCATACAAAAAAGTGTTAATACATCTGTTCTTGATTCCATATTCTAAGATAAGCAATGAGAGGATTATTTTGCCCAGGGGCGAAGCGGTTATTGGTTTCTCTTTTCAAATTTCAACTGTAAGTGTAACACCTGCTTTTCCTAAAAGAAGGCAGATAAGAGGATTCTCTCTACACGCCCAGAACAGTAACAGCTTAGTGTCTTTGAGGTGGTGGGCTGCATTCGTTTATCCTTTCATTTCACTTTTATGAACCTGAAATTGGCTTCAGGCTATGAAAGCTTTCTGTAAGGCACATTTGACTTTCAGTGTTTGCCAGCTAAGATGAACATGATAAAACTCCAGGCAGCAGCGCTGCGGCTCTAGTGATAACAATGAGTGAGGTCTTTCACCTGCTGTTTGTAACGTTTCTTGAGATAACAGTTGCTATGAATTGGAGGCCATACAAATAAAGATTGATCGATACCGATTACCGAATTTCTACCAAAACTATTGCTGATTCTGAGTCTGAAAAGGATGGAGTCTGAGCTGACAGCTAAGACTGAAGGATCATGAATTTGGTACAGGGGTTCCTGAACCTGAACATTGGTCGATGAGTTTCATAATCCTCTGATTTTTCATCTAGCAAAACAATCAGTGTGAACTTTAGTTAAGTTTTGAGTGAATATTTAAGTTCACACTCACAGAGCAGCTAGGCTGAAGACTCTTTATGCAAAAGTAAAAAATGAATCATTTCAAATTAAAGTTTGAAAGCACTTTTATTTGCATCACAGCAGCAGACCAAGAAGCTGTCATCCGATGTCATATTGTCAAATAAAAAGCCAGTTAATTATCTCCCTCAGCCTGAGCTATGTTTTCTCCTCTGCTCTCCAACCATTTATAGCCTGCTCTGTATCCACAGGCTGTTGATCTAATTTCTCTCAACACTTTGTGAAGAGGGCAGATTACAGAACCAGCAGCGACACAAACCATTTTTTCAGCAATGACAACCAAGAAAGGCCTGGAAAGTCCTGAAGGATTATTTCTAGACGAACCTCTGACAGCAAAAACAAATGTAAGCGTTTGTTGGGTGTTTGGGAGTGAGCTAGCTTGATTAATGCACAGAGTCATTTATTATGAATTAAGGGTCTTACAAAGTTGACAGTTTTGGCAGGATGCATGTAAATGAGGTCACTGAGTCTGAGCTTTGAGGATTCATTTAATAGAAACCTAAAACTCTCTCTCCTGTCAGTGCAGCCTGAGATGAGAAGAGGGCGATCAATTTTTTCCTTCTTGATTTATTTAAGTCTTAAAGTGTTCATGTTGGAGGATGTTTTAGGCCTCCAAATCTTATCACGTAGCTTTGTATTTTTCATGTAACAGATACGTTTGTTTGCGTAAACTCTTGTCTTTGCAATGGTTTCACACCTCATGTGCCAGAGGTCAGTTACTGTGTAAATTGTGCCACGGTAATGTGGCTGTTAGGAATTAATGCTGAAGTTATAAAGTCACCCTGTGCCATCCAAAGAGCATTACTCTTGCATGGTGCTCGCACAGCGTTGTAGGCGTCACAGCCAAAAGGCATTTTATCATAATAAATGTGTCTGGAAGTGTTTCAAGTATTTCATAAATTGTCAGTGGCTTCTTATGGTGTTCTGGCCGACAGGCACAGCGTGGACCCTCATTGGTATGCCTCACATTCAGGAGGAACAGGACCTCTGTTGTTGGATACCAGGAATAATGTGGGATATTATTCAGGCTCGTACCTTAGTGTTAGTGCATGGACATGAACAGGAGCATGTACCAACAGTTTCTGGTTGTAGGTCATCTGTAACCTTCGCTCACTCAGCGGTGAGTCGGGCCTGAGTGTTTGAAGTGTGACAGGCTTAATGGACTGAACGCTCTGCTCAAACCCTTTAACTTTACCGTCCTGTAACGAGACTTCCAAACACAGAATAATAGAATAATTGTGCAATTGTCTGCCTGTGTTTATCTCAAAAGAGAAGGTCAAGCATTTCCCTGTTACATCTGAGGGTATTTGGAGTAAATGAACATTGATTTGATGCTAAATTTCCAAATTCTGCATTGATAAACTGTTTTAGACAACTTGTGTGCTTCGTTAAAAATGATAACTTTAATCAGGTAGAAACAGATTCAGGAATGTTCAAAAAGAGACTAAAAGCCCTTTTCACCCATGCAATTCTGAAAATGTCTTGAAAAGCTTTTAGCAGCGATTGAACCTGAAATCTTCCTGAGTTGCTCTTTCACACCTGCTCGCTCATCGTGAATTTGAACACATTCACACATCCCTGCACTCTGAGGAATTTCTAATTAGGTGCTTGCTGGAAAAAGTCTTTTGTGAAAAAGTTTTGTGCTTTTGAGAAAAGGATATAAATGTTAAAATGCCCCTAGACTCAGACTAATAAAATAACATTCATAATCAGATCCTCATTCTCAAATAATGATATGGACCTATGGGTCTGAAATAAAGTATGAAGTAAGTAAAGAAATACCTCTGACTGCTCATTACATTACATTTTTCTTTTCTCATTTTGCTGGAGTGTATCATCAAAAAAGCATGAGCATGAGGAACTTTTTCATTTTGTTAAATATTAGATGCTGTTGTCTTTGCGTCTTCTTTCAGTGTTGTGTAAATTCATGTTTCTAAGTCCATCCTAAAAAACTTAGAACAAAGAAGCGTCTAATTACTAAAGGTTTATTTTGGGGCTTTTTAATGGTTTAATTTAGAAACAGTACAGTGGATAGAGTCAGAAATCATGGAGAGAGAGAGAGAGAGAGAGAGAGGTGGGGGTGGGGGTGGGGGGGTGACATGCAGGAAAGGAGCCACAGGTCAGATTCAAACCCAGACAGCCCGCCTGGAGGATCACAGCTTCTTTACATGGGGGGCACGCACCAGCCACCAGCCTTACCGACACCCCCAGAAGCATCTAATTACCGTCTAAATTCAAACGGCTCATGTGAATTCAAGCTGTCTTGATAAATCTGCGCACAAGGCCTCAGCATATTTAAGTGATGTCGTCATCCCTCATTTATTCCCTCGTCTTTTCCCACATGATGTATGATGTTTTTCTAAGGTATCGTCTCACAGCAGGAACCTTTACTGTTAATACCTTATGCTGCTCATGTTACAGCACTTTAATAGACCAGCTTCTGAACTTTTATGAACCTTTTCTCTCTCCTCCTCGCACTTCCTCTCTGCATGAGTATTCTTACCTTCAGACCACCACTTTTATTCATTTCCCTCCAATTCTTCTCTTTACACTTCTCTGTTTTCTTTGCCATGCGATCCTGGAGGATAACATAAACTGTGTGTGTGTGTGTGTGTGTGTGTGTGTGTGTGTGTGTGTGTGTGTGTGTGTGTGTGTGTGTGTGTGTGTGAGACTCTCTTCTGGTCTCCATCTCACTCAGGTTTATTAAAATAACCGCTGCCAGTATCTTGAACTGTTATTATTTAACACAACATCATTACTGTACAGTTTTAGCACTGTGCACGTAGTCCTGATCTGTGTTTTTGTCTGAGTTGACATGTCTATTTAAGGTTTATTCTATTGTGTATATCCGACCTATGGTTCACTTTATGTTTAAACAATGGTCCACTGTAAAAGAGCACAGTATGTACAATATGTTAGGATGTCCTTAACTTTCTATCCAAACATCACTCTGCAGTCTGCCAACGAGAAAGCCAACTTTCATAGTTCACTTAAGCAGTACTCAAACCTGTATTTAAACTGAATGAATAGTTAACAAAGGCCAGTTTTAAAGACCAGGCACAAAGGATGCAAGAACATTGTGCACTGCATTTAATTTTTATTTAGTTTTGCAGCTGATGAGAACGTGTGAAACTTTAAAGCACTCTGAATATTTTGAGGATAGAAAGAAAAACAAGTGAAATATTTAAAATGACAAAAAAAAATCGTTCTCTTGCTTTCTGGGACGACGTAAAAACCAAGACAGCTTCCTTCTGCAGGCATTCTGGTATCTTTTTCTTCCTTATCATCAGAATCAGCTTGATAGACCAGGTTTGTGTGAACAAGCAATATGTCTCCAGTTAACTTCACTCGGTTTTTACAAATATTAAACTACTGTAATATATACAAGCCTACGTAAGGCAATAATGACATGGAGTGCCTAGGATGCTGAAATAGCATTATGAGAATAATTATGTAACAGATGGATTGATTTATAGGAGGTAGATAGTTTTTACATTATTTACATTCAAACAGTGTGCACAGATTAATGTGAGATAAGGAAGGTGTTATTTAAATGATAACATCTGTGTCCATACAAATCGAAATATATATTTAAGTTGATAATAAGAATTTCCTTTTTACCTGGCCCAGATAGGCAGCAGCACGTTTTAACAAAGTTACAGAGATACATCATGTGAAAATTGCAAAACACAGGTCAAAAGTATCTATGGTCATAGAGCAGAAAGTCTTTAGTCAAAGCATCTACAACCTGATGCCTCATCCTCCAACCCCTTCAACCTACTTTTAAAATGATTTAAACTAAGAGACCAGCTCCCAAAGAGCCAAATCCTCCTGCAGTAGAGTCCAAGGTTGCAGGAGCAGTGTACCTGAAAATCCTTTTCCCCATTTCATTTCAAGATGCACTTTGGGAATGGAAAACTAGAATATGTTTTGTGACTGGACCCCAGAGCCAAGACGGTGGCTTCCAACAATTTCCAAATTAATAAAATTACACAAGTGTGGGGAAAGCACGTTGAGAAATGCATTATATTTGGATAAGCCCCTTGAGGTGTATCACCTCGTTTTCAAGGGGGTCCCAAACATATATTTACAAAGACACAGGTACAACACAGCAATACAAAACCAAAACATGACACACTGCAGACGAAACAAACTAAGTAATACATACAGCAAAAAAACAACAGCAACAACAACAACAAGGGACAACACAGAACAAATACAACAACAATTACAACTCTAGACTAGACACCTTAGAGGAGAGAGATTCAGTCTATACACAGAAAGAAAGAAAGAAACAGTGTTGACGTTACTGAAAACATACGCGATCAGTTTGAAGATGAGAAAACAAAACATGTTTAAATAAGTGGAATGATGACAGTTAAGGATTGCCTTATAAAAGAGAACATGCCAGTGATTTGGTCTACGCGAAGACAATGAAGGGCCAGCCAACTCCAGCATAAAAAATATGATGAGTTAGTGTCTTGAGGTCAGTGCTCCATGGTACACAGTATCCAAAGATTAAATGCATTGAGAAGATGCATGTTTATATAAAACATCATCGTAGTCAATAATCTTGTTTACAGACCTGGTGGGTATTGTTCAGCATTTGTTAGACAGTCTTAGGCAGTTTTTGCACGTGACATATATCAGGGGGACTTTGCACAGTTTGTGACCTTGGAGTATTATCATAATACTTTACCAATCTGTCACTTTACCAATGTAATGATGATTGACAGTGAGGTCTTCCTTAAAAGTCACTTCACACTGTTAAGTGCATCAGAGGTCAGGGAGTGCTCAATGTCCGTCATTGCAGGCGTCAGGAAGGTATTGTGTTGTTTTCTAAAGGAAAGATCTCAGGAAGAGCCAGTGATTACAGCTGTAAGATAAGGAGCTCTGACAATACAGTTCAGATATGATAACTACACACACACACACACACACACACACACACACACACACACACACACAAATGGCACGTAACCCCACACACATACACCCTTTTTGTGCTTGATGCTTTTCTAAGTACGAACAAAGAGCAAATTATTGTTCAGACTGAATCATTGTGGATATATTTAAATACAATAAGAAAATGACCACACACACACACACACGCACACACACACGCAGACACACACGCAGACACACACACAGCCACACACACACACATACACACACACACACACAGCCACACACACACACCCACAGAAGCCAGCCTTAGCTACTTTAAAAAAAGTGTGTTTTTTTTATTTGCATGGATCATTTTTTCTCACTATAATTTACACAATAATACGTTTGATCTTATTGTCGTCAGGGAAAATATCAGTCACATACTTTTTTAGTTGAATTAAACAAACAATCTTTGACTTAATCAAGGGAATCATTTTCTTTGCCAACAAATCAGTCATCAGAAGACAATGCAGTATTTTTTACCGTCACTGGTTCTATACAAATGTGCTCGGTTATACAGTCCGTCTCATGACTCTATTTAGCTCTGAGTTGTGTTGCAAAAAGGTCAGTGAAGTGATTTGTTGTTCCTGCCTGTCTGTTATGTCATGTAACACTTCATTTGCTCACATTCTGTTGAATCTATTTTGTTCATGGCATGATTCTGAACAATAGACATACATGGATATCACAGTTGCATAATGTCTAAACTTAGCGATCATCTGAGGGTGACATATGGACTCTGTTTTTGTTAGGTGTGACATGATACAGTGCCTAAAACTTGATTGTTTGTATTACTTTAAAGAGCAGCTAAACAGCTACTATATATATGTGCAGTACTGTCCCTTTCCCTCATGTTGTTTTAACAAGGGGGGTAAGCCAGTAACAGAGAAATGGGAGACTAACAGGGAGCGCTCAGAGTGAGAGCTCATGTTTTGCTGCATGCTGCTGCCCATGGACATGTTATACCACTAAAATCAGGTAAAGCCTTGGAAACAATAATCCACGTAGCTTTACATGATTTATTTTCGGCCCTATGAACTTATAGTAATCATTGAAAAAGTTTACCAAAAAAGTAGCTATCCAAATGATTTTCTAAGCTTAACATAAAGACAGGAAAATGGGAAGAAACACATAGCATGAATCCATCTCACGGTAACAAAATCTGACAGGAGCTCTGAAGCTCATTATGTCACACAGTAAAGAGCGTACGTTTAATCCATACAAAGACCTGACTGTAAAAATGTCATTCTAAGCAAAATACTGAGCAGCTAGCGAGACAACATTTAGAACCTTTAGAAACTCCATGAAGTTATTTTTCTTACCAAAGACACAGAACTCCTCCCTAAAAAAGAGTAGTTCACATATTTTTTAAATGTATTTGTATTTGTTTGATTCTGGTTTAAAAAAAAAAACAACTAAAAGCTAAACATGTCCAGGATTGTTGTTGACCTTACATCAAATGCTCAACAGAATAGAGAGCTATGTGTCTCCTGTTTTTAATGTTGACTTACAGGATTTAAATAACACTGTATATATTTATGTTGGCTTCAAAGTCATCAAATAAATGTATATTTCCCATTCTAAAAATGAAATTAATCCTTATAAACAACAAGTCAAGGACAAACAGAACAATTATGAACAATAATGATCGCAGACAGAGGGCATTGAGTTCAGATTTTGTGTATTAATAAAGTGATACTGACTACACAATAAAACACACAACCTCCATCAGGTTCATCACATGGCTGAATCATGTGATGTCAAAGGAAAGGAGAGGAAGGGTAGCACAAACAAACAGGGTGGTTCTTCTGTGTGAGGGGCCACCACAGCAAAAACAACCAGACACATTTCATCCCAGAACACACACGCTTGTGCAACACCCCAAATCACACATACCAAATGTGCGTAAAGTCTTTCTTCTAATGTGGCCAGATTAACCACCTTCGTGGTTCATCCCTGGTTCACTTTGTTCTGTTTGTTGAGCTTGAGGGTGTGGACGCTCAGCTGCTGCTATAGTGTGAACTTTGTGGTCTTTCTAAGCCAATCCTGATCCTTGTTTGCTCCGGGACACCTTTCATGAATCATGAGCAGATGTCCCACTGATACATAACAGCTTATATTGTAATGCTTTATCATGCCAGGCAAAAAGTTGGAGTTGAACCCTTCTCTTCTTCTTTTTCTGGAAGTTTTCGTTTACTTTGAACATCCTTAAACACACGCATTGTCAGTTACTTGGGATCGTCTTTAATTGTCTTTGAACGTTTGACACCAGATGAGGTCTGTCTAATGTGTCATAAATTCAGCCTGGCTTCTTTTAGATGACTTTTGAATTAATGGCTGAGTCGGTCCTGTGGGTTGGCTCTGGTGTAACAAACTCTTTCTCTGGTTGTGTCACAGCAGAGGCCTGGGAATGATGAATGAAGGTTCAGATGACAGCTTGCCCTGGTTTACAGGCCTATCTCTCTCCCTCCCTCTGTCTCTCCCTCTCTGCCCTGTAGCTCCTGTATTTTAATGCTCCCCAGATGGGATTGACGTTGCCATGACAGGCGGTGACGCAGGCGGGGTGTCGAGTATCAGGGCCACTGACAGGTTACCATCAATCACTCGACTTACCAGGCAGCCACTTAAGTAACAAACGCTGTAACACACCTCTCTCTTTACACTTTTTTTGTTGTTAGAGCTGTTGTTAGGCTTTATGATGCTCAGGAATGTTGACTCTGGTTTGGTCTTTAGACTAGAGAACATAATCAGGTGGTGTGTGTGTGTGTGTGTGTGTGTGTGTGTGTGTGTATGTATGGATGCCTTCGTGCAGGTTAGAATGAAGTTCTGCGTGTGACTGCAGGTTCCAAATTGGCATTTATTTGAACAAATCCTAATCAATCACACCCTTTCACAAGTGTGCAGGCACATCTTCTTCCTCAGTCTGTTTTTCCTCCGCCCTGCACCTACTGTACGTGATGTGCGTATAACGATCCCCTTTTTAGAACACAAATCTTAACACCACTACTCGTCATGATTCATAATAAAATATTTCCTCCTCTCCAGAAGAAACATCTTTTTGGCGGTCTCACTCATTACTTGTGTGATGTACTGATGATTCCATATTGTGATGTATTTTTTATGTGTAAAATATATATTTCTGTTCTTCATCAAAACCTACTTACAAATGTACCG
The DNA here is from genome assembly GCF_963930695.1 of Labrus bergylta. Taxonomy (NCBI): domain Eukaryota; kingdom Metazoa; phylum Chordata; class Actinopteri; order Labriformes; family Labridae; genus Labrus; species Labrus bergylta. The sequence goes on from NC_089198.1 coordinate 17,607,427, forward strand.
TAGTGAAAGCATAAGAAGAGTGCATTATGTCTGTTTTATATTTGGTAATTCAGTCAATTATTTTGTCTAAAATTGATAAATCTTTAGCTGGTAAATAGTCAGAAAAGAGTTATTTAATGACCATTAAGGGTTTCCATAGTCCGAGACTTTTCCTGAAAAAAACAAGGCTTCATTCAAAGATGTTTGTTTTGCCATCAAAAAAGACTCAGAAAAGAAAGTAAAAGTTTACATTTTAGAGGCTGGACCACAGTGTTTTTCTGTTATTTTTCATTAGCTATTACTCATTCAATTGCTCATTATCAAATATCAACAAAAGGTTGAATTCTTCTCAAAGCGTCAGTACTGCAGTTGTTTTACCGTCTCAAAAAGATTCATTGGTCTTTATCCACACTTGCCGACTCTTGTCATTGCCCCACAGCCCAGTAGAGGGACCCTGATCATAGAGCGTCACTAATACATAGAAACTACACACATCAGACATCACTTACCAACAAGTTTATCAGCTATATTATTAACGCAACAACCTCCCACTCAACAGGATTATTTCAGAAAAGCCTCATTTTTCTCTGGTTATTGATATCACATGTGGCTGCGCCTGAGAAAGTGAGGAGGGGGGAGAGATGAGGTGGGTGTGTGTGTGCGACTGGCTGGCATGAGAAGACACAAAGACAATAGAGTTGCATATGAAAAATCCCGTGTCAGTGCTACTGTGGGAGCTTCCTGTTTGGACAGCGTGCACACTGAGCCTGAGCACTGACCTCTGACCTCTGGAAAACACAAAATGGCTCGGTTGACATATTTAGTACACATTTTGAAAAGTATTGGCTTAAGGACTAAACACAATGGAAGCCGTTTTGTTTCACACTCTCTGTCACTTTTCCACGCGTTAAAAAAAATATAAACAATTGCTCCTGCGTCGTTTTTTTTCACTATGCATCTAACACGTAATCTAGTATCTGCAGAGCATGCTAAGATATCATTCTATTGTATTTCTCCTTTTAAGCAAAAGGTAAATAGTTCAGTATCATTTGTAAGTCAGGACTCAGTGTTCACTCCCCTGAGAAAGAGGAAAGAGAAATGAAAGTGAAGAAGCAGTGAGAGAAAGATGTGGGAGATATTTTTGACCTGAGATCTATTTTTAGCTCGGCATCGGCTTCAAATAGAAACTTGCTCATACATATTCATGAACGGAGGGAAGAATCTGCTCCTCTGAGATGCAGAGGGAGAAGAGAGCGGAGGGAGGACAGGCTCTGTATTCTACCTGAAACTCTATTTTTAGCATCAGTGCTGCCTCTTTCGGTATATTCCCCCTGCCAGGGGAAAGCTAAACTTAGCCACATAGAGGCAGAAGTGTGATGCAGAAACAAAAATTGAAACAAGTCTATGGTTAGGGTTTTCAGGACAACAACCGGGGGTGCAGCATCATTAAGATTTGGAGGAATATGAAACATCGTGTGTGAAGCTGCAAGATACAGGCGTTAGTAGCTGAACAGACATGATGTGTGCGTGCAATGATCAAAACCCCATGCTAGGTTTGTTAGACGGCACATTGCATCGCCGTTAAAGGCATTATTTATACGCCTAACACAGCTTTAATCCATTGTTTTATGATGTAAACAATGATGAACAAGCTGTACAATCTTTGATATTTGATTGAACTTCCCTCTTTCTTTGCCCTTTTTTGCCCCTCAGTCTGCTGTCTTTCCCGCTTTCCCTCTGAATCCTCTCAATGTCTATGTATAGCACAGTCAGTGTCTGAAGCAGTCACATGAATGGAAGGATGGGGGTTTCTGTTCGGCTGCTGCTGTTATGTAATAGTCAGTAACACACCAACATCTTGTCCTCACGCTGTATCCTAGGAGTTTTGAGGGGAGGGAGGGGGTTGAAGAAAGGAGTAGAAAAAGGGTTGAATGGGATGTTTTCATGCTGCAGTAGTTGCACATGTATTATAAGAGAATAAAGCAAATGCAATTAAAGCAATTCATTATGTTTAACTAAATTGCATTAGGGACATGCACCAAATTAATCTAGAATATGGGATGGATTTCAAACATGAAGGGTCCCCAATCAGTCAAGTTGACTTTGGTTCCTCTAGCTATCCCACCATGGGGTTGATATTTGTGATTTTGAAATGGATCACTACACAACTATTTGTGTAGTGGCTTGGCCAAAGATTTGGTTAAAACATTCATGCCCCCCTTCTGGACAAACGTATATCAAAAATGTCATATAGTATCCTCATCATTGTTATTATTGGAATAATGTATCTAGAAAGGCAATTTTTTTTTTTGCTTTGTTTTTTTGTTTTGTTTGTCACTTTGTTTGGTGTGAAAAATTAAATCTTTTTGTTTACCTCATGTTACCTTCAGGAGGTCATTTTGGTTGTCAATTGGGAATCATGCAGGCTACATCTATATGTGAAGTGTATCCAAAGTTCTGTCATAATCTTGTGTCTGTTTTTAGGTATCATTCATGGTCCCAGATGTTGAACAACAATGACTTTGATGAGTACTCTGCTATTCCTCTAGCACCAGCATGACATTGATATTTGTCTAATGATGTTCTCCAGTTTTGTTTTACATTCCACACACACGTATCAATCAAAGCTTCAGTCTTTGTTTGTCTTTGGCTTCAGAGATATTTCTTTTTTTTTTAATGATTTATTTTTTGGGCTTTTCGTGCCTTTAATGCAGAGAGAGGACAGTGGATAGAGTCGGAAACCAGGGAGAGAGAGCGGGGAATGACATGTGGAGAGGGGCCACGGGTGGAAGCGAACCCGGGCCTCCCACTCGAGACGAGAGTCTCAATACATGGGACCATACCATTGAGCCACCAGCGCGCCCCCAGAGATATTTCTTATTATTTATTTTAAAAATATCAGATGTGTATCTGAGCATCTCACCACCGTCTGAAATCCTCCACGTCCAGCAGACGCTTATTTTGATAAATCCTGTGTTCCAGCTCCGGAGTTCCTCAGACTTCTCGCTGTCAGAGTCTCTCCAGGTTTGCGTGTCAGCAGAGGGGCTGTGGGAAAATAGAGATAGCGAAAAGACAGCCTGCCGGCTGTTATTTGCTGTTTTTCTATTCGTAGTCGGATCATGTTTGATCAGGAGGAACTCCTCCTCACCTGTACGCTCGGCTATTTATAGACTCACACTCACATGACCCCACGTCATTACTCTGATGCTAATTTTATATCCGCTGTTCACTCACATTCTTTCACCACACAGCCTCTGCACACACACACACACACACACACACACACACACACACACACACACACACACACACACACACACACACACACACACACACACACACACACACACACACACACACACACACACACGGTGGTTCCTCACCTGCATGACATTAGCCTCTCAGGCTTCACACCTTTAATGAAGTGCTCAACACGTAGTCCTGTTTTTTACTCCCAGGGAAGCGTATGCAGTCATGGCTTGCTGGAAGTGGTGGAACCTGTGAGGGTGTCCATTTTTGATTCGATTAATAGCTTTAGAGGCTGTTATAATGATTTATGTCTGATAATGTGAATAGCTAACTGGATTATGATAATTCTCCTTTAGTGACAGAAGTCAGAATAGCAGAATGATCAACATGCAGATATCACAATCAGAAGCAATTCACAATCTGTAGCTACATACACCCACTCATTTTGCTAGTGCAGTACTGATTTAAGTCCACCTAATGAAATAGTGTATATCAGTATGTTCTCAACATAATTCATTTGTAATTTTTAGCTCTTAGTGAGGCCATTACTGAGTTTAAATGGCTTCACTTCACACACTTCTAAATTACACAATTTCCTGTAAAAGGGTTCAAAACAGCTGAATGTTGTTACTCAGTGATGGAGTATTGTTTTGTATATCATCAATCAGTCAATCAATCTGTATTTGTATAGCGACAATTCATAACAAATGTTATCCTAACACACTTTATAAAAGAGCAAGTAAAATACCTTTATCTTTGTTTTTTACCCACAAACACCCAACATTAGTCCATCACAAGCACAAAGCAACATTTAGCGAAGTTACAGCAGCAAAGAAAAACTAAGAGGCTTGAGTAGAACCAGACTCATGTTGAACAGTCTTCTGCAGATACTGTTGGGCTTGGAAAGTAGGATTGATGGAGATGCAGAAAGAAAGCGACAAACAGCAACAATAACAATGAACAAGATACATTTATAGCTACAATGTCATTAATAATGGTAGAAGTATGTGCAGTATCAGCAGTAACAGCTAAGTATGATAATACACTGATCAGTCTAATATTAGCATGTATTGTGCTATTTCATTGTTAATCAAGCAGCCCCAGAGTAGCTACTTGGATTTTTGTCTACAATTTCATGAGTTCATAAAGTACGTCACTAGAAGGTATGATCACAAGTCTATAAAGCCTCCATTTTCTTTTTGCTATAAGCTTCTTTTTTTTTCTTAAAGGACACCATAGTGGCAGCTTACCATACTCCAAGGTATGGTACAGTACGATACACTTTATTGTCCCTTTAGGGAGATTTGTCTTGGACTCCAATGCTGCACACATATAGCTGCCTCCACAGTAGAATCAATACATAAGAAAATAGAAGCAAACAACTGCCCACATAAACAAAGACGCTAGTACTAATGAAAACCAAGACTAAAATATATTTACCGGTTGTGAATATGTGAAAAAATAAACAAGTGTTTTTGTAACTAAAAGGAGCTGAAACATATTACAGGAAAAGATGCCCTCTTATGTAGGCATGCGCTCTATTGGAGGCATATTGAAGCTAGTCGTGTCTTTATCAGAGTTTTATTGATTAACAGGAAAAGAGTTACTTGAAAACTTTCTGGATGGATTGATGCTTCCTTCTTTTTTTTTGTTGTTGGTTTTTTTTTTCCCCAAGTGTTTCTTGAGCCAACCTTTCTAAAGGATCTTTCTCTCCCTCTCCCTCTCTTCTCAGTTTTGATGTGGAGAATGGATTGTCAGTGGGACGAAGCCCTCTGGACCCTCAGGCTAGCCCTGGCTCTGGTATGGTCATACAGGCCAACTTTCCTCACAGCCAGCGGCGGGAATCCTTCCTGTACCGCTCTGACTCTGAGTTTGACCTTTCACCCAAAGGTCCCTCCAGAAACTCCTCCGGGGCCAGTGACCTGTGAGTTCATTTCTAACCGATGCTTTTGTATGACACATTGTTGTGAACGGGTGACAAGCCATGTTTTTCTTCTTTTCTTTTTGTTTCATTTGAAAGGAATTGGTTATATCCAAAATGAGTTTTCCTTCATTTATTTAAGATCATCTCCACCCAACCTTTACGCCCCATAGAAAACCCCCTCATCTCTCAATAGTTCCTGCTTCACCCATTCTTTATCTATTATGTGTTTTTATATTTACTAGTAGTGATCTGTATATATTTGAAACTAAAGATAAAGAACACTAAAAAAAAGTCCTACCCAAGGTTACACTCTGCAGACTCTGCTGTCTGCGTGTCCATAACCACAGTCAAATGTATAGTCTCTAAAGCCGACATCAGCACAACCAGCTGTTATTCCATCACAAATGCTTGCATGTGAAATCTGCTTCTCTTCGAGTTTTAAGTAATTGGGTAAAGGGACTTTCTTTTTTTTTTTTTTTTCTTTTTTTTAAACTATTATTCTTTGAACCTTCTGTCTGTGTCCAAAATGCCCCATAAAAGTCCCCTCCACAGTTCAGACTGTCTACAGAGCTTTCAGTTTGCAAAGTCAGCAGCCGCAGGTCTCTCAATCCACTCTCGCCTATCTGTTTTTAAAGGGAAGAAAGCTTGAAGCACTGGGAGGTCAACTGGTTGTCATCTCGGTGAGGAGAACATGATAAAATAAATTAAAATATTGAAGCCCCACCCCCCTTCCTTTCAATCCCTTTACATAGTTCTAAAGCCACATCCCTTCTCCCTCCTTACAAATTATACTTCACCTGTGACCCTCGCTAGTTCCCCCACCCCTCAATCACCCACATCTATTTTGTTTGTTCTTGCATGTAATGTTAAGAGCGCGATAACCAAGTATAACAACACATTTTCTGTTTTTATATACTTGTGAGTATTTACTAGAGCTTACTGAAATGACCCACCCCCTCACCTACCACAACCTTGTAACGTGCAGTGCATGACATATTTGTTTTCTGCCATAGCTACATTTTAACAGAAAGATGGCAAAGCGAGTGATGAATGACGATGACTTATAATAAATGTGATACCTAATAATGTCATCTGGAGGCACAGACAATGTTACGTAGACTAAAAAAAGGGACCTCAGTCTAAGCTGCAGTTTGGTTAAACTTATTTTGTCTTCCGAAATGTTGTTTAGCCTTTTATGTCAATAATACGATGTATTCACATTTAGGACTGTGCAGATTGTTCCTCTGGAAATTGTTTAATGCGTTTTCCTCTTGTGTTTTCTCCTCTGTATTGCAGACACACAGAAGACATGATAGTCACTCCATTTGCACAGGTGGGTCCACTGATATAAATGTCCTTTTTGGCCAGGTGGTTATTATAAAAAAGAAAACGTGTTCACTTGTTAGCTTAACACAGCAGGACTTTAAAAAATAAGGCTATAATAAACTCCAGATGGTACTAGACCGGGCTTTACTACCACATCGGAACAGCCCCTTGAGTGTCATGTTGGCCCTGCGACAGGACGAGGCATCCCGCTGGCAGTGCCCATCTCTTGCGTGGGATGTGCGTCACACTTGTGCTCACTTTACACAGGGAAATAAGCACTGAATCCAATACTGCTGGATCATGCTGTTTAAATTCGTATGCAGTGGCTGATAAGTCTGCTGCACCGGTCAGGCCTGGATACAGGATACTCTGTGGGCTCTCGGTGTGCGGAGTCAGTGTTTGGCCACAGATAAGGTGACAGACATGACATAGAGGGGTGTCAGTGATGCCATCAAAAATCAGACAGAGAGAGACAGGGGAGTGCCTCTGCGTAACTCTTTAGTATTGAGGATGAAGGCCAAAGTGTTTGATTTCAAAGGCTCGTCAGCACTAGATCTAGATCAAGAGGGATTTTAGCGAAGGCATGTACATCACTTTAAGGCTTCAAATGACAAGACATCTGTACCGTCATTAAGTCACAAATGTTATGTACGTCACATTCTATGATCTTGTACATTCAATCTGTTGCTGCTACCTTACAGGTCCTCGCCAGCCTGAGGACAGTCCGAAGTAACTTTGCCGTCATAACCAACCAGCAAGATCGCACAGCCAGCAAGTAGGTTTTTAGAAAATCTCACCACCACACTTGACAGTTCAAATCATACTGACAATAGAGTGTAATTCTTTGGTCTTTGATGACTCTGGATGGTCTCTGTCTCTGCAGGACACGATCATCAGGCAGCAACCCACCATCCATGTGCAAGACCAGCCTGGCAGGTTGGTTCTGGTATTAGAAAAGGGTTTTTTTTTTTTTTTTTTACTAATCAATATCCCAATAGTGTCACTGACCTTGTTCAGACAGAGAGAAAGCAAGGACCTTATGATTGAAAACTGTGAATTGTGTAATCCAGGTTACTGGAAAGTAACCAGTGAATTAGGAAATGACGTCAATCACAAATAAATGAAGTCCATTAGTGGAGGAGGTGTACACTTCATTCATACTTAGTCAAGTATCCGTCCCTCAAAATTGGAATGTTTATATGTACAACAATGTGTAATTAAAATGGCCTGCTGGTATTATAATAATATGACAAATGCAATCATTTGTAGGCACTGTTGTAGCTGCTCAAGTTAGAGCTAATTGTCTACATTACATACTCTTGTGCATTACTAACAGTGCCAATTTATTCTATTACCACATTTTTAGTTCTGCTTTGTCTGACATATTTTAATATATTACATTAAAGTCCCTACAGCTTTAAAACAATTAGTGACATTGCGTCAGTGTTATATGTAGTTAAGTAGAAATATGAAGTTACATTGCACCACTGATGACTTTTGTTTGTAACTAGTTGATGTCAGACAACATGAGAAGAGGGTTGACGGACCATTTCGATTCTAATAAGGAGTTTTAGGGGCCGCATTGAAGAAGAAAACTTTGATTTGTTTTCTTGTATTATCATGCCTCTAATGTCGTATTCTGTTATGACTTCTTTCTTGACTTTTTCCTTCTTCAATATTTATAAAATACTTAATTGTATGTAATTTGGTTAGCGAGTGAATGCTTTTTACGAGTTGAATCAATCCCGTAATGCCTTGCTGTGTTCGTCTGGTACAGAGGAGCCGCACCAGCAGCTGGCCATAGAGACTCTGGATGAGCTGGACTGGTGTCTGGAACAACTGGAGACTCTGAAAACTCGACACTCTGTCAGCGAGATGGCTTCCAACAAGGTACTTAGACATCATACACTGCTCTAACATATAATCGTCAGCCTGATTTACTGAACATACACACCAGGTACACACCTCACACTGCCACACTGTTTAGGTTAACATTTAATGCAGCAGGGTTCAGGGTAAGGTTGCAGTGCGGCCCCTGAATTGCCTCCCTGAGGGATCTTAAGTAGTCATGTGCTTTTTGTTGCCATTTTTCAAGGTAGTGAGACATAAGTTGACCCTGAAGTCATCCAGATTGGATATTGAGGAATACATTTCCAAATAAAAGTATCATGAGCATACTTTAATGCTTATCACATTGAAGTAGTTAAACCTGTTATGACAGATGCTACATGACTATTCATCAGTTTCATCACTTTGCCTGAGGATTTGACGTGGTGTGCTCTAAGTGCAGTTAGCTTTCACTGATCTCTTAACAAATATGCTCTAGAATACAGAGAATCCATCACTGAAATATGAATAGGATCTCCCCTCCATCAGCCAATTGAAGAGGGGCTTATTCCATGAATGGGCAGGGTGGTTTCATGCGTGCAAACAGAGACTAGACACAGAATCTCCCATCCCCCCACTCGTGTAGAAAAATGTGAATAAGGTAGTGGGAGCTGAAGATGAAACGGCATCCCCCCTCTTCTACTCTTCCTCCCTGTACCCTTCTCCTCTCCTCCTCTCCTCCTCTCCTTAGACTTGAGCCTTTCACTCATGTGATTCCATGATTACCCCGCCCACACACAACATACACATGCTCTTCATAGTATCAGGCACACACATACACACGTCGCATGTACACACTTGATCCCGTCAAATCTATGTACATTGTACTTCCTCTAATACAATGCCTGCTTGGATACATTTGCCGCTACACACCCTCACGTGGCGGAGGTTTCGTGGGAGGCAGACCACCCCCCGTTCCTGCAGATCAGTCAATGAGCAGCTTCAGTCAGTGGGGGGGGGAGAATTATTCATGCTGGCACCCGGGAACAAAGGCAGGCACATGGGAGGCCGAAGCGAGCACTGTTTCTGCATGGCGGGCAAACTTATCGAATAGTTTGGTTCAAGGAACATCATTAATGACCCCTGAGAAGTGTCTCTGAGGTAGAGGGAGCAACATCACAATTCAAGCATTGAGGATTGTGTGGCTCAGTTTAAGAAATGTAACCCCACTAGGAATGTTTAAAATACAAGTTTACAGTCGACAACACTGATTTCATCGGAAATGAGGGAAAACTGTTCCATCAAATCAATGATTGTATTAACACAAAAGTTCCATAATTGTCTTATTATAAAATGTAATATCAGCTTTATATCATGGTTCAACTGTGTCCAACAAATATACAGTTGGGTCAGGATAAGTGCAGCACATTTTGGGTGTGTAAATTATTTCATTCAAATTGAGCTTATTTCCACACATTAAAAAAATATCTTAAATATGCTATTGCAGCCTTATTTAGGTATAATTCTGTGGGGAAATGTTTTCTTATCGTGTGTTTATGATAATGGTCGATGTGCCGTCATCTTTGTGGTACGTTGTGTTCTTTTTTTATTTTTGGCTGCATGAATGAAATCCCCCTTCTCTATCCATTAAAGCTTTTCCTTCATATCTTCTTCAAACTTGGTGCACATGGTCTGTCTCACAACCTCCGCCTCCTAACACGCTCAGCTCCGCCTACTTTGTTCATCTCCCAACCAATGAGGTCCCTCTGCTCTCCAAACCGCTGCTGCAGCAGGCACCTGATTGGCTGCTATTTTTAGGCTTTTTTGGAGGGAGGCGTGGATTAGAGTACCTCGTTCTCCCTGTGTTTACACACACGTACGAGTGCAGGCAGTAACTGAGTGAATGAGGGAGAGTCAGATGGAGCGATGCAGTCTGGCTCCTCTGCCTCGCATCCTCGCATCCCACAGCATTTCCACATCTGAGCTCCTCTCTCCTCTTCTCCCCTGGACCCTTTAGCAGTTCTTTCATCCATCTGTGCAGCGCTTACCGATCAGAGCACTAACCAGTGGACTGTCTGCTTGCAGTGGATTTTGCACAGGAAAGCAGTATAGGAGCACAAAGTGTCCCTGCTGTCTGGTTCTCTTGCGAGAGTCAGAGGACAAAATTTTTCCGCAAATTTTTGTTTCTGCCCTCATGCTTGACTTTGCGCTGAAATGCCAGAAGTGAATAATTTCATCACTGTGTCGTGGAAGTCCATTCAGGTAAGCAGAGCTGAGGGATGAGCTGGATGGGAGGGGATTAGACAGCTGGAGACTCACATGTTGCTTGTTTGTGAATGAGTGTGAGCGAGCGGGTAACTGGTGGTTGATATGAGAATCTGACTTTTTTTTTTCTTTGATGGACACTGTCAAAGTTAAGTTGCTTTAATAGCAAGTATTGTGTGTGTGTGATCAAACTTATGGATACCTGTGTTTTTGTGTGTTCCTCAGTTCAAAAGGATGCTGAACCGAGAGCTCACCCAGCTGTCAGAAACCAGCCGATCAGGGAACCAGGTGTCTGAGTTCATCTCCAGCACCTTCCTAGGTAAAATACCTACACTTTGTACAAAGCTTAAAAAAAAAGACAGTGTGCAGTGTTAATACTTTTTCTCACTACATCTGACAGAAAAGCAACACGACATGGACATCATGTCCCCCCCAACAAAGGAGAAGGACAAGAAGAAGCGGCCCATGTCCCAGATCAGTGGTGTGAAGAAGGCCACACACAGCCCCAGCCTCGCTCCCTCCACCATCCCTCGCTTTGGGGTCAACGCCAGCCAGGAGGGTCTCCTAGCAAGGGTACTAAGACTAGCCAAATTCATGCAGATCAGTTTTGAATAGTTTTTTTTGATATATTCTGTATGCTTTGCTAACATACCTCTTTTTCTTTAACGTTTGATGGCAGGAGTTAGAAGACGTTAACAGATGGGGTATTGACATCTTTAAGGTCGCTGAGTATTCTGGAAATCGCCCATTGACAGTCACCATGTACACTATCTTCCAGGTAATAAAGTACTCTGCTTTTACTGTATAAACTCAAATATCAGGTTTAGGTCAATGACTGAAGCAGTCAGCGAAAGAATGATGCAATCAACTAACACACAATTGTTGAACCCCACCTGACTCATATGTTTTTTGTTTGTAGGAACGGGATTTGCTAAAGTCCTTTAAGATCCCCATCGACACTTTCATTACATTCACCATGACACTGGAGGATCATTATCGTGCTGATGTAGCCTATCACAACAACATCCATGCTGCAGACGTTGTCCAGTCCACACATGTCTTACTCTCCACCCCTGCTCTGGAGGTAAAAAGTCCCTCTAATTAATTCTAATTAATCGTCAGACCAGTTAAAAAAGTTTTCCTTTTAAATCCAAGCATTGTATCTGATCATGTCCTGGCATGTTCACTGTCCCTGCTCTTTGTGTCATTCAAGGCTGTATTTACTGATCTGGAGATCCTTGCCGCTCTGTTTGCCAGTGCCATCCATGATGTGGATCATCCTGGAGTTTCCAATCAGTTTCTCATCAACACCAGTGAGTTTGCATAGCTCCACAGGGATTATGTGATCGTGTGTGGGTGCAGACTGTGTTTCACTATGCTGATGTGAGGCCTGTATGCACATGTCTGTGTTTCTGGTGGTTTGCAGAGCTGACTGTAAAGTTGTATCTTGTCTGCCTTTAGACTCAGAGCTGGCCTTGATGTACAACGACTCGTCGGTGCTGGAGAATCACCACCTGGCTGTCGGCTTTAAGCTCCTGCAGGAAGACAACTGTGATATCTTTGAAAACCTCAGCAAAAAGCAGAGACAGTCACTAAGAAAAATGGTCATTGATATGGTAAGACAACCCAGTGGAACCCTTAAATTTGTGATCATAAATTGATGTCTGCCTTGAAGACAGAGCAATTTCTAACTGAGGTGGTGCATTCTTCAATCTGCAGGTGTTGGCCACGGATATGTCTAAGCACATGAACCTCCTGGCAGACCTGAAAACCATGGTGGAGACTAAGAAAGTCACCAGTCTAGGAGTCCTGCTGCTAGACAACTATTCAGATCGCATACAGGTGAGAACACTTCCTGTCTTTAGTAAGAGGCATGTTTATCAATTGAATTATTTAAAAAACGTAAATTGTGCATCTACAGCTTTTCAACTGTCCCTAAATACACAACAATTACATACCATTACTTCACTATACATTAAAGTCGCTTTAAAGGGGAAACAAAACTATTTAAAAAAAAAATGAAAATAATAATCTGTGTTTTTTTCATTGCATGTTAACAAACTCATCTTTTGTCTCCACAGGTCCTTCAGAACATGGTGCACTGTGCAGACCTGAGTAACCCCACAAAGCCTCTTGAGCTGTACCGGGCGTGGACGGACCGCATCATGGTGGAGTTTTTCACCCAGGGAGACAGGGAGAGAGACAAGGGCATGGAGATCAGCCCCATGTGTGACAAACAGAATGCGTCAATAGAGAAAAGCCAGGTACAGAGTAGAAGCTGAAAAAACGACTTAAAAACCTTGTGTTTTTATAAAGTGTTAAACTGAAATGTGAAAGTATAAAATGAAATGAGACAAAATGAGAAATCCCTCCTTAGAAATCTAAAACACATTGCCTCTTTGTTTCAGGTGGGTTTCATCGACTACATAGTTCATCCTCTGTGGGAGACCTGGGCCGACCTGGTCCATCCAGATGCTCAGGAGATCTTGGACACACTAGAGGACAACAGGGAGTGGTACCAGAGCATGATCCCACACAGCCCCTCACCAGACCAGTGCCAGGAGGAGGAGGAGGAGGAGGAGGAGGAGGAGAGAAACCTTGTCGGGGAAGCCTCAGCACTCATTGGGGGCGGAGGCTCCACTTCGGCAGACAAGTTTCAGTTTGAGCTGACCTTGGAAGAAGAGGGAGAGTCCGGTACAGACAGTCCCCCTGAGGAAGAGGGCAGGGGGTCTGAACTCTCCAGAACTGATTCTGGCAGCGGATTTGATGCTGCAACTCACCTGCTCCCCACAAAACTCAGCCCTGATTCTGGCAGGACTTTTTCTTTAGACTCTGAGAAAGACATAGCAGAAGACAAAGAAGCGGACCAGGAAGGCATCTCTGGTGTTCCTCGCTTCCGACTTGGCACATAGCACCAACCAAAATGTAGGTTCCTTTTGGTCGTTTTTGTTTATTTTTCTTTTTTTTTCTGGGCCTCATCCTCTGTCACTCCCATCTCCCACTCCAACCTGAACACAACCACGTCTGGGTTCCACAGACAGGGTGACAGAAAGCCTCTGTGTTGGGAGTTCAGGAATGCAAGTAGGTGTAGGGGTTGTATGAAGTCTGCAGTTTAACTCAGCAGTCACTTGCACTGGAGAGAGGGTATCAGACTGTGTCACTGTTCCAGCAGAGGACAGGTAACCAAGTTTCTCAGCGGTCCCTTTTATCTCTTAAACAAACTGTTGATAAAGTTCTACAGAGACAACAAGAAGTTTTAAAAAGAAAACTTCCTTTTACCAGCCGAACCAAGGTCTAAAAACAGTACTGTCCTCCTCTTTTGAAGAAAGTGAGGAAGTGATGAATGGCTGTGAAAACACAAAAACATCTTGTAAGATGTATTGCCAAACTAGCAATTTACATGGACAATGATGTTTTGCCTGCCTTTCTGATATTTTATTTTTTGTTTATTTTTGTTGGTTCATATATTCTGCTGTCTTTTTTTAAGCTCCATACAGAGTGAAATAGAGTAAATGAAGATGAGAGCAAAAAGCACAGTTTAAAGCAGCAAAGTAATGGCAGAGAGTAACTATGCATGATTGTATGCAGGACATTTTTAATGTTGCAAACATATTGAGTGACTTTAATTATGATTATATATGTAGCACCTCCCATTTCATTGTGTCTGGCAGGCAATTGTTTTGGAAGAACATATAGTTATAATGAAGTGGCTGGCATTGCATATACTTGGAGGATTACAGTTGTTTCAGGCTTACTATTTTACATTTTGTGTTCCAAAAACTACTTCATTATGTCAGCGACAAAACTGAGCCAGCATCAGAAGAGTGCTGTTTGGTCAAGAGAAAGCATCCAAAGCAGTGCGGGCTGTGCACATGGTGCCTCCCAGTGTTGGTAAGTGGTACTGCAGTTCTAGCATTGAAGGCAAACTTTTTGCAAGGTTATTTCATTGGACTATATTTATAATACATTAAACATATTAAAGTGTAGGACTACCCCAAATATCAGAACTGCTCAAGTTTTGTATCTTTTTGATTTATTAGATTTGTTTTTCTTTCTAGTTTGCCTTCAAGTTTCGCACTTTACTGTTTAGTTCATAGCCAGCCCTCGTTGTGGCTTTTAAGGGCTTAAACTTTGTCAGTGGCTCTCAAAAAAAGCACGTACATCACGCAATGACTAAAAACGCGACAGCTAAATAGCTTTAAACGATCCTTATAGATTCCACTATAATTACTACAAAATTTCTCTAACACAGCAGCATCACACTTGCAGAGACTGAAAATGGCAGTGTGGTTACATATAGAATGTGAGCATCATTGTAAATGTAAAAAAAAAAGAAAATCTAGGAGGCTACTAAGCAACAGTTTCCTGTGCCAGATTGTTTTCTTTTTTTTTCTCATTGATCAATATTTCGCTCTTCACAGGGACAAAGTCAATGACAGAACAAGTGCCAAGCAAGCATGACACAACCCGTACTGTAATTTCCATTTTGCCACTGGCTACTTTCCATCAGTGACTGATAAAGTTGGTTGATTGTAGCGCACTGCGTGCCAATCTGACCCATTTTTTTTTTTTTTTTTACTCCTGTTTAAACAGTAACTGAAACTGATATTGTCTTAAAACAGTAATGTGTCTTGTGTGTGTGAGTGTATGAATGACTTTTTTGATGTATTTGCTAAGAAAAACCAAAGCACTTTGAATGGTAATTTTACAGTTCTGCACTTCCAGTACAGTTGAACATGTATAACGTGACTGTTTCACTGTTTTTTCTGTTGGAAAGTTGAATTGCACAGGCTGGACCACTACAACTCCTAAAGGATGGATGATGGAGGGACTGATTTGTTTCTTCTTATTTTTATATATGACTGTACAACACATGTGTACTGTTGAAATGCATGATATGGGCTGCAGGATTCAAAGAAATATGGAGGGGATATAGAGTACTTTAAAACACTCAGCCTTTGGAGAAACTTCTTTTAACGTATTAAGGAACTGAACTTTTTTTTCCTTTTTTTTGATGCCTTATTTTCAAACTTAATGCTTTTCTGGTCACTGACATGCTGGAGTCGTACATGTGCAATCCTTTCTGTAGCCATAAACATCACCTAACAGACCAACACTCAAGGATGCCTTCAACACTAAGGATTATTTAACAACAGCTCAACCAGCACAAATGTCTGTTTCTCTGCATGTCACTTATTGTTTGGTTTTGTTTATTTTCCTCAGAGTACTTTATGTACAGGTTATTTATTATTTCTGTATTGTCTGTCAGAAAAGATGGAACAATAGACTTTTTTTTAGTCCGAGTTTATTTGTAGCTTGATGTGTGAGAAAGTCAAACAGGACAGTTTAAAACTATTACTCAGATATTCCCCTCTCTTTTCATTTTTTAATGTCTTCAAATAACGTTAACCAGAAGCAAAAATACTCACATGTTTTTCGTGGTTTAAAAGTAGTTGATTAACAGATTTCACTCTGGGTTATCTGAAACATCCCTCCTCTCATGTCTTCCTCTGTTTCCAATAATCTGTCTGGATCACATATTCATGAAGGGTCTTGCAGTTTTTGTGCTGCACTGACACTTTGATTCACAGTGATAGATAATAGTCAGCCTCATGTCATCCTAGATCAGTATTTCAGTTCTTCAAGATTTTATGATTATGTGTCATGAACTAAGACTGCAGCTTCGACAATCCAAACTCTGCTGTTTAACTGCGGGTGTGTTTGCCCTCTCTCCAACTAGAACTGTATGCCTTGCCAATAAAAGAGAAACTCTTTACTGTTTGTGTCCTCGTCTTTGCTTTGAAAGGAATCTAAAAGATGAAGCGTATTAAAAACAAGAAGAGGACAATCCAAAATGGATGGCATCGAGTCACAAGCAGCCAACCCAATGGGTCGGTCTTAAAAAACTCATACTATAAAGCTACTATTGTTCAATCCCTTATAACTTAAAATCTTCCAAAGACACATTTGTAACGATAAATTTTGGAGCAATGAGTAAACATTTAAGATTTAGAGTTGGAACAAGACCCTATGATTTTTAAAGAAACTAATACTTATGAGGTGCTAAGGTTCTTTTAATACGCCACTTAAAGGTAAAGAAAAAGTTATATTTGGATTTCAGAAGTGGTAAACACGGACATTTCATCGGGTAGTCCTTTTAAGTGGAAAATGTAGAAGTAAAATACTTAATACTTCTATGCCACTGCAATTCAGAGGGGCATCTTGTGCTTTATGCTCCTTCCCTGTAGTTGATGGTACTCCAGGCAGAGGGCCCTGGTTCGAGTCCCACCAGTGGCTCCTTTCCAGCATGTCATTACCCACTCTCTCTCCACCCGATTTCTGCCAAAACAGCTTCTAATAGGCTACATTTATGCATCTGAAATAATATTATTAAAATTCTACGTCAGTCCCCAGAACTCGTACTGAGTTTGGGAAGAGGGCCTTCATGTACTCTGCTCCCTCCGCATGGAACAGTCATCAAAAAACACTCAAATTACAAGAACTCATCACTATTAATGATTTTAAAACTTGGCTCACAAGTTTTATAATGGCTAATTTTGGAGTGTGTAAATGTTTCACTGCATAGTATTTTATCATCATCACATAATTGTTCTTTTAGTGTGTATTGTGGTGTTGTGTTTTGTTTTTGTTGAACATGATCTCGTCGTCCTCCTCTTCCTCCTTCTTCTTCACCTTCTGGACTGTATTTGTCTCTTTTTCTCATGTCTGTGCTTTCTTTTTAAGTTTGTCTTATATTTCTTTTTTGCTGCTGCCATTTTGGCCAGGCCTTGCTCAAAAAAGAGGTCATTTGATTTCAAGCAATTCTTGCCTGGTAAAATAAAGGTAAAATAAAATAAAAAACAGAATTAGGCCAGTTATAATCATGTAAAAAGCGACACATTTAGGGGCACATTTAGCTGTTTATATTTTTATCCTGTATCTTTTATTTATTATCCATTAGTAATTTTTTTTTTTTTTTTTGTGGAAGCCCATTTCCGCCAGTTAAAAAAGTAAAAATGGAAATAATAAAGTCATAATGAGATAAAAAGTCGAAATTATGAGCTATAAAGTCAGAATAATGAGATAAGTCAAAATAATGAGATAAAAAGTTGAAATTATGAGACTTCATTATTTTCATTTTTATTTTATTTTTACTGGCGGAAACGGGCTTCCATAGTTTTTCATCAGTAATGCTGAAATAACATCTCTGGACATTGGAGGAGGAGCTTTTCGGGAATGAATGGACCCTCTTCTCTGATTGGCCAGTCGTCCTGCCAATCATCCTTACACTCTCTGTGTGTGTGTGTGTGTGTGTGTGTGTGTGTGTGTGTGTGTGTGTGTGTGTGTGTGTGTGTGTGTGTGTGTGTGTGTGTGTGTGTGTGCGTGCGTGCGCGCGTACCCGCTTATGCCGGAGCTGTCAATCAAGAGGCGCACGAGCTACTGCAGGTGCAAAGCTGGGCATCGACGCTGCTGCTGAGAAGCTGAGGAGAAAACACACATTTCATGGTAAACCTTACGCTTATTTGTCTTTGTGGGACCGCGGTAACTCTAGCAGTGGCAACACATAGTCTGTGGTTAGTTTGCCATGTGTCACATCATTGAAAAAGGCTGAAATATTAGCCGTAAATAAGTAAGAGTAACCTTCATTTGACATGGCTGCGATGCTTAGCTAGCTTCCGATGCCACTTTAAACCACTGGTAACGGTACTCTGTGTTAGCATTAAAGGTAGCGCTGCTAGCCTAATTTAATGCATTTTCACCAGCTTTGTAATATTTAATCTTCGTGTTTTTCCATCATTTTAACAAAAGCCTCAACTTTATGTTATGTGGCATTCAATATTTTAAAATGTAAACGTCTTGTGCATGATTTTAATGTTTTTTTTCCTGACTGTGAAGCAGCCTGTCCACTAGCAGGCTAACGACAGATAAGCTGTGGACAGCTTGTTGTTCAGGCCCTTTAAATCGTGATCATGGTGTTAGAAACAGTCAGGGGGCACTTCAGGTGATGACGACTATTTCCTTTTTTTTTTTTTTTTAAACCTCCAATTTACTACAAGGCATATCCTGTCTTACCATATGGTCATTCATAATTGGCAGGCTAGTGGAGGCTCCCTGCCCTCCTGGATGGGAAAGGATAGTCAGTTTAGCTGATGCTTAGCCTGCTAAGCTCTGGTACTTCCGCCCTGTTATCTGGAGGTGTGCACTCCTGTTATTGACATTTAGTGGAATCACTCCAGGCTGAGTGTGTGTGCAGGTATTGGCTGATTGTATTTACACAGCCTCTTGGTGGATGGGATGAAGTATTTTATTCCCTAATAAACCATAAGACTGCATGGGAACCATATGGTGTGTAACCTAACCTCAAACAGCTGACAATACTGACATTATTTGCCTTCATCACGTGTTACATTGTTTATCTAAGGCTGTTTAACAATGACCTATAAGTTCAGCTGATTTTCTGTTGTCTTTTGGAGGCCTGAATATAAACTACCTACCATTTTATGCACAATTATCCTTCACAGGTGTTACCAATAAATTTGTTTTGATGAGATTCAATAGTTCCCATATGTGAGTTTTTGGAAGCAGGCCAGTAAAAATGAAATCTGGCAAATGACAACTGCCAAGGAGGTCTTGATGCATGCTTTGCCTCTAAATACATTTCTGCCATTTGTTTTTTTGTCTTCGATCAGCTACTTTTGTCCAACCCACCATCCACCATCAACAGAAAATTCATTCAGCTCTATGATAGCATGTTTGCATTAAATTATTATTAATAATAAATTATTATTGGTCATTTATATGATCTCTGTGCGATGTGTGATGATGACTTGTTTATGTAACTCAGGCCAGAGGCAAGAATATAAATTGTCCCAATAGATTTTTGCAATTCATCTGCATAAAACATGAAATGATTCATCCATTGGCTGACGAATTGCGTACTAAAAGGGAATGGACAGTTTCTTGAGTACAGTACCTGCACAATCTGATGGAATCAAATATTACAGCCCTGGCTTACTTTAAATTTATACTGTATAGCATCTATTTTTGCAGGAACTGTCAGAGATGCTTTACTTCAACACAGTAGTTTGTGATGTTTTATTGTGTTTTGTTAAGGTTTATTAATCCTTGTGAATGTTTAACACTGGATCTCAATTCTTGCTTAGATGGCGTCTGCAAATGCAACATACGGACAGAAGGAGTCTTCAGACCAGAACTTTGATTACATGTTTAAAATCCTCATCATTGGGAACAGCAGCGTAGGAAAGACATCCTTCCTTTTCCGCTATGCAGACGACTCCTTCACGCCAGCCTTTGTCAGCACAGTAGGCATCGACTTTAAGGTCAAGACCATCTACAGGAACGACAAGAGGATAAAGCTGCAGATATGGGTGAGGAAGTGAACACAACATACATGCAGATATGACCACAGGACTACTTGACAGTAGCCAACGCTTCACTGAGTTGTTAAAAAGTCCCCTTTGTTTTGAATGTCTGACAGCCCACCTCTAACCATTTAGTCCCCTTTAGTCTTGTCTGGTTAGCGAAAACCAAAGTTTCAGGTCGTCAGGGTTTTTATCAAAAAACTATTCAAGCTTGCCGACGTCTGATCATCATGAACACCATCACATACAGCCCGAGATCGAGAAATCTATCGATTATTCTGGCAATTAATCGAGCAATCAGATAAGAAATATTGCATAGTTAGCAAGTTATTTTCCAATTAGATAAGTAGCATTATTCAAGAGCAACAGAAATATACAAAAGAGAAAACAAGACAGGTCGTTTAAATAAACAACCAACGTAGTTTTCCTTTTTGAGCATGTTTTCTATTTTTTTACACATTTGTTTTTTATAACTATTGTTCTTTATTGATGCCTATCTCAACTTTTTCTGTAACATCTCAAATCCTGAACGAAAAGGAGCAGAAAGAAGAGTAATCTTGTGTATAATCTGCCCCTCTTTCACATGACATTAATTAACAAAACACATAATTCAAACTTCTTAATGGTCAGTCAAAATTCAAATCCTGGCACTGCATCTGAGACAAACAATAAAGGATAATTGTCAGTCAGTGTGCGTGTGTCAAAGATGAAAACTCAGTCGGTAGGAACACAAGAGCAGAGCAGGGACATTGATCAGGAGAGAGAACACTTATAGACGCTCATGCTCTGTAGAAATTAAACGACCGCACATAAATTAGCTTACGTAAATTCAGAACAAGTTCCGAATAAAATTGTGGACTAAAGTTTCAGAGTCGGTGTGCAAACATGACGCTTTTTTTTAACGCTCGTCAATTTAGGACAAAGAAACGTGTGCAAAGGCCTTTAAGCCATCCATGATAATGCCTTTTTATAAGGCAGCTTGGAATGATTATTTTAAATTATCTTGTATTCTGATAACTGTAAAATGTCAGAGAACCTCGATTTAAGTATCCCATAGTCCAAAAGGGCTTCTCCAAATGCCTTTTAATGTCAGCTGTAAACAAAAGCCAGAGACACTCAGTAAACAGAGAAATCTCTGAAAATAAATCTACAACTTGTCTAATTCAATGTTTGAATCACCTTTTAAGCAATAACGTAAAAAGTTGAAGCTTCTCCACAGAGAATTTGTTGTTTGTCTGCCTATCATTTAATTCTTCTTGATCTAAAGCACTTTCTTGCAAGAAGTAGGTCTGATTGATTAGAATCAAGACAAATGTAATATGAGTGCCTGTTTTCCATGCAGCTGATCCACATCTGTGACTAAAGTGGTCTCTATTATTATGTATCTTTAATGATTAGCAGCTGTTCCACTAGCCCCTCCAGTCGTCACAATCACTTCATCTGCAGTGTAATGGCAATACCCTTGAAGTGTTCTTAACATCAGCCATAAAGCCCGACCCTGGGACCAATCACTTATTACACATGACACCACAGGAATACCTAATGCTCATAGGGCTTTGTCTGAATGTTAAACCTCTGCAATCATCAAGAGGCACGTTCACAGTCGTGAATTATTTGCAGGTGCAGGGCAGCGATCATCTGCACATACACACAAAAGAATTGCAACACTTGCGTCTCGTGTGCAGGGCCAATTAAATCCTTCATTGACATAAGATTTTTGGGACCACAGCTTTGGAAAGACTATCCATGGATGGATCTATCCATCTTACTTTTTAAATGTTTCCTCTTGGTGTTTGTGTTTGTGTAGGACACTGCTGGCCAGGAGCGTTACAGGACCATCACCACAGCTTACTACAGGGGGGCCATGGGTTTCATCCTCATGTATGACATCACAAACGAGGACTCCTTCAACGCTGTTCAAGACTGGTGAGCGATATCTGAGTATGCACGCCTGTGTATGAAGGTGGCAATTTACCAGCCCACAATCTCATTTCTTTTCACCTATATTAATTCACCCTTCCTGTTGTTTGTTGACAACAGTGTACCAATCAGCTGATGTTGCTCTGTATTGTCCAAATGCGTTGCAAAAAATCAGTTTTCTACCACAACTGGAAATAATATAGGGTAAAAAAGTAATCTGTAGGCAAAATAGATGTTTATATCAAGTAGTTGAGGTTGAGGCTAACGTTCTCTTTGTTTTTGATTATTGTAAATGGTTTATTATATCACTCTTGTGAAGCTGTAAATAAATACAAAAGCAAGATTTAATCAGTTTAAGTAAGCAGAACATACTTGACTGTATCTGCTGACAGGTCTACTCAGATCAAGACATACTCATGGGACAATGCCCAGGTCCTCCTGGTGGGGAACAAGTGTGATATGGAGGATGAACGAGTGGTGGCTGCAGAGAGAGGCCGGCAACTCTCAGATCAACTCGGTAAGTGTAAAGGTCTGAAATCAACTAGATCTAATGTGTCTCTTGTTCTTCAATATTTTGGATAATCTTATTTTCTTGAGAGCTTTAGTAAAATTTAGTATATAATCATCAATAAGTTGCTTAACACTTTGAAGGAATGAGTGCACCAGTGTCTAGTTTGCTATTTTTGCTTGTTTTGGTGTTTTGTCTCTCTAGTATTAGCTTAAGTATTGAAATAATGACATACATGGTACATACAAAACTCAGTTATGTTTAGTAAACATTTAAAACATAGTACAAAATATACTGATCTTCATACCCCTTCAATCTTAAAAAAAGATTTTTAGTTTTGAAAGTTGTGCTCAAGCTTTTAAGTTTCCTAATTAAGATAAATTAAAGCAACATTCCTGGACAGGTGGACAGGTTGCTGCAAGTATTCACCATGTTTGACACCGCACCTAACATGATGTCTTCAATGAAAAGACAACATAATGACAAAACATATGTAAACCTACCTTTTCTGTTACAAAGAGAGTGAAGGCTTCTACTCTTGTGGTTTTTACTTTAAATGTATTCATAAAGGATTATGCAAAAAGATATATCACCGCCATTTTGCAGCCACCTGCACATTATTAGCAGCGTTGGTGTAAAAAATAAATAAAAGAAATCATGAAAGATCCTACACAGAAGTCTTTGTTTTTACCTGACAAAATGGCTGTGTGTTGTATATTGAAATGTATAAAGTTTCTCCTTTATTCTGTACTTGCCACACTGAGCAACAATAGATAATTTCATTATGTTTAAAAATGATGTAACAACCAATCAGGCTGAAGTAGTTGTTGGTCGAGGTTTGCTAAGGTCTAACATAGGAACATGTGTTAGTTTGAACAGAGGTCTGAGCTTCAGTGCTTCAGGCCTCATTCAGAAACGTAAATAGTCTAAGTCCTATCCTTGCTTTATTCAATAAGGTGTTGTTTTCTGCTCTTATGTCACACAAAAACCCTGTTTGGGGAGTGATCTGCGTAGTCATTATCAGATGTAATGACCGTTTGTTTCAAAGCAAGTTTCATTGTAATCTGAAAATACAGACTAAGCTGTTTTAAGACCTATAAATAGATCATTACCAGGTACACACATCTGATACAGAGGTGAAAGTGAATGAGGTTTGAGCTCCCTGTCTCTCTATAGTCTCGATGTGCCCTGACATGATGGTATAAGTGGATTAGCTGGATAAGCTTCGCTTAAGAACAATGAGTGTACCCGAGGTCTGTCTCTGACTCTGTCATCTGTCCTGGCAGGCTTCGAGTACTTTGAGACGAGCGCTAAGGATAACATTAATGTGAAGCAGACCTTCGAGCGGCTGGTGGACATAATCTGCGAGAGGATGACTGAGAGTCTGGACAACAACGACCCGACCGTCACCGGAGCCAAGCAGGGGCCACAGCTCACCGAGCAGCCTCAGAGGTCCAGTCAGGATTGCGCTTGCTAAACATGACCACACACACACACTCATGCACACACTGTTTGCCAGAAAACCACACACAAGTTTACATTTTCTTCTGTCTGGTACTCACCTTTCCTTTCTCATTTACAATTACAATCAAATATATCAATATATCACAACCCAAGCACTGCCATACAGTGACACACAGCCTGGCTGCTTAGATTCTCCATCATCTCACTGAACCAAAAGATCTACACCCCAAAGATTTTGTGTTTTCAAAGATGTATTTTTGGGGGGCTTTTTATGCCTTTTATTAGAGAGACCGGACAGTGGAGTCAGAAATCAGGGAGAGAGAGCAAGTGGGGAATGACATGTGGTTAAGGAGCCACAGTTCGGATTTGAACCCGGGCTGCCTTCTTTGAGGACTGCAGCCTCTGTATGGGATTTGGTGTTTTCAGAGATATTACTGAAGTTTTCTTGATTGCAGTAATATGGTCAGAGAGGTAATGAATTTAACCGAGGAACTATCCCAAGTTATCTTTTTTGGTAAACCAACACTATACTGTATCATAATCGTAATAAAGACCAGTTAACACTTAGAGTCAATCATTTATCATTGACATGTCTGCAGGTTTTATTATTAATTGCTGTAAAAGAGGGATATTGAATTCATTCTCCTTTCCTAACCTCCCTTTTACAATGAAATGCTCCAAACCCTTAATAGATACAAATCACTTCCATTTGTTTTCAAAGGTCCCATTCTAAATATACTACATGTTTGTTGCTGTGCATAGAGGTGCTGTTTTGTTTTTTTTACGTTTTTGAAATGGTTGCGTGTTGTTTTGAGGATGTTGAATCACCGGTCATTACTGAGGGGTGTGTTTGACCTTCAGATATTTGCGATCCAAGCTTGATGTCACAGGGGTCATTTCAGTTTTGTAATCCTTTTAATATAAATAAAAGAAAATCATGCATATCAGTTTGATAGTCAAATTGGCCCTTTACCAGATCTGAATAATTTTTTACTTCATTTAGTGTATTCGAGAGGCAAATTCTGTCACTTAGTTGGTCAAGTGTAAAGAGCTGCACAGCATATGTAAGTTGCTCAATTTTAAATTCCAACTTTAGTTTTTTTTATGTGTTTTGTTAACTTTTTTAAAGACAAAATAAAAAGAAGAGGAGTGTATAAATGTCTAAAGATAGATATGCATTTTAAGGTGCATATATAATATATACATATACAATAATAAAGATTTAAATTGTTGGGATTCCTGCCTGTGCTTTGGTGGGAAATGCATGTTGATGTTTTTAAATGATTCTGGTTGACTGGATGGTTATTTGTGTGAGCTGTTGTCTGGATTGAAAACCCATTGGTCTGGCAGTTTCACCTCTCAGAGGTTTACCCGATGGAGCTGAAGGTTTCACAAATGAAGCCCGTCGCCCCTTCTCATTGAATTAACTCTCATTCACTGTTTACAATGTCAAACATGCACTCGCAAGATAGGCATGTGTAGGCACATGTATACACAGACCCACACTCTACAGATAGCCTCTTATGTCATGGTAGAAAATATTTGCATATTTACATCTTTTGGGGGACATAATTTTTGTAAGCATGTTAAATGTCAAATTGTGACTTTATTTCTATCTGATGCTAAAGATTTGTCTGCTTGTGTGTACAGTACCAAACCTCCTGTCTTGCATTCACAGATCAGCTGATGCATGCAACAATACTTTCATCTCCTAAGTTATTCAAAAATAGAATTGTATTTATTTTGTATCACTTATAACTTTATTTATTTTTGAGAAAATGTTCTTCCTAGATGATGCATTACAATCAGTACTCTGCTTTTTGAAGAGCTGTTCTATAGTGTTCAATTGCTTAAACCGTCTCAGCTTTTAAAATACAAATGTGTTTGTGTTTACAGTAAATATAAAGCTTAAGATTCTTCCTTAAGAGGAAAGTTGAACATTCCAGTGTACGAATCTCTTATCATGTCAACCCGGCTTTGGCGAGAACTTTGTTTGTCTTTTGATATCAGCTGTGTCGCTTTTAAGACTTGGTAGGACTGTTCTCACAGAGCAATAGCAGATTCTTCTCCACACCCAAAAATCAGCAACGTACAACTCTGCTGGTTTTTAATGCAAGTTCTGACACTGTGTGTGTGAATGTACAGTTTGTTGAAAGGCTGTATCATTAATTTGTCTTTCCAAAGATATACTGACGATAAATTTAGAGCCAAAAAAAGCGCTTGTTCTTCTCGACGTTTGCTTGCATTGCACTAGAAAACCTGTCTGGTAGAGATTTCCTACTCTGCTCAGACGCTTCATGGAGGGGAAAAAAATGTTTAGTAAGTACACTGAAAATTCTGAACACTCTAAAAATAGTGATTCTTAATGCATTGGTTCATTTTTGATTTGTTGTTTGAATTTTTGTTAATTTATTGTGTTTTGCTACAGCTGTAAACTTTCCTGTGACTTAGAAACATGCATCCTGTTCAACCCTCCTCCTCTTCCCCATCCTTTCCCTGTCAGAAACAATCCTTGTAAATAGGAATTTACCTCCCCATCAGGTGTTTAGTTGTGTGAATTGAATTGTGCTGTACTTGTGTAATGCCAGATTTGCTAAAAGAAGGAATAAATGACCAAATTTGGAAAGCTGAATTTTGGTTTTGGTTTAATATTTCTCACTAAAGCCCAGTGATTTACAAGAAGTGCTCATGTGATCTTTGAGAAATGTTCTGAGTCTTGTGCCCAGCAGAGGGCATAATACCTCAATATGTCTTGTTTTCTTCCCTTTACAGTTGTTTGACCATCTATGGTTTGGTTCAGAACCTCTAATGTCTCCTAAAGAGAAGATACATGTAAAGGTATGACTGCAGTTATTCCTGCTAAAGTTCCTTCTTATATAATAAAGCAAGAAGTAAGATACACGTGAGGTTTAGTAATGTAGTGAGTTATTTAATAAAAGTCAGGTAGAGACTTTAAAGTCCATTACTCGTGGATACATAGGGTGTCAGCACCTACACAAACATTCATGGAAGTGGCAACTACACCGTAGCCAACATAAAACAAATACACCGTTACTGTACATAAGAGCGAAGAGACATGCAGTGTTCAATTTAGGAAAACAAGAACAAGTAAGACCATATGTCAAATAAGAAATGTTTCAGTAAATAAAATATATTTGTCATCGCTAAGTGCTTGTAAACAAGTAAGGCATTATATTACATGGTGGATGACAGCACTTAGTGACACCCTGGGGTTTGGTTGCACTCTTGGTTGAGATTGTCCAGCTTAAACTCACACTGATAACCGCTATCCTTTACGAAATGTCCAATGGATAGCTGTTTGCTACATGGCTTACCAAAACAAATAAGAGCAACAAAATGAGTCTGTTTGCTGCACACCACTGCCACATTTTCATGAATGATCAGAAGAGGCTGCAGCACATATACCTGCTGCTGCTAAATTTCCAGTACACTTTGCTCTCACTTAGGCCAGTTCATCTATACAGAGGAGTTATCTGTTTTTCTTCCTCAGTTACAGGCTTAATCTCCATGGTACATTTACAATGGCCTCATATCAAGTCTCTGGCAAGGATTAAAGGTTACAAATGTTCCTGAAAGCACAGGCCTCATCCTCAGAGCATATTAAAAGCTGTAAACACATCCATTACTGGCGTCTTAGTAAGCTTGGACTTGGTTTGGTAAAAGCTGGCACCCACTGCTGACATGGTTCATCACCTTCTGCTTCAGCTGGGCCACTTGCTCCCTGAGGACGCTGGCTGTGGACGCCAGCTCGGTGTTCTGCGTTTTAAGGCTCTTGACCTTGTCCTCCAGCCGAGAAATCCGCTCCAGTTTTCTTTTGCGACATTTGGAGGCGGCTATCCTATTCCGCAGCTTTTTCCTCTCCGCCTTGATGCGTTCCTGGTTGTCCATGTCGATGGGAGACAGAGGGGGGCTGTCCCCGAAGCTCTGCATGTCGGGCACGGTCTGCGGCTCGTCCTTCATCGCGCTCGCAGCCTGAAGTCGTGACAGCGCAGCCGCCGCCGCCTGTTGCTGCGCCCCGGCCAGATGAGACGGTGGCGGCGGGAAGGGAATGGTGTCCGTGGCGTAGTTTATGGTGGTGCCTCCAAGCGGGCTAGCAGCATACCCGTTCAAAGTCGTGTACACGGGGAGGTCTGATGTCTGGAGCCCCGAGGACCCGACCGCGTTGGATGATCCGAGGAGCTCCAGTCTGTCCACGGAGACGCACCCGGCCTCGCTCAGCTGGTTCTGCTTGTGAAGATCCTCCAACGCCTTCACGAAACCCTCGGCGAATTCCTGCTCGTCACTTGCCGACTTCGGATACAGGAACTGGGTGGTCGGGTTGGTGCTGGCGGAGGTGACCAGACCGTTGGACTGGATGATAAGGCGCTCCAGGTCCGGGGTGGTTAGTTTCAAGAGTCCCAAGTCCGGTGAGTTTAGAAGTCCGTCTGTGTCTCGGAGCGGGTTCGATTTGAGCTCGGGGTTCTGGTCGTCCAGGTTCAGATTAATCTCCTTCTTCATCATCGTGCTCTGGTATATGCGGGAGACCCTCGGAGTGTTCAGCACGGTGCCTGGGTAGAGGGTTGTTTCCATTCTACACCCTCACATGAGGGAGTGCTGAGCGTTACGCATTGAAGACAATCGAGACGTAACATCCAAACATGAGGAAATCAGCTGTTCCTTATTTCTGTATGATCCTGATTCCTTCCCCTCTTCGGTAAGACAGACGACCACTTCAGCTGTACTGCCTTAAGGTCTCTAATGAGTCTCTCCTACGCGCGGGTGAGATTGTCTTTTCCCGATGGCACGACTGCTATGCGCAGCGCCAGACCTCGCTCGCTTTCTAGCCCTAAAAATTCCATTATGTCACTCCAGAGCGCGGAGATTGGCCCAAAATGACGTTGATTTCCGGTTCAATTTAAATAAGGGGCCGAGCCGGTCTTTATTGCCATGGAGACTCTAGGTAAACTACAAACAGTGCAATGCATTGTGGTTTGATGTCATAGCATAAAAAAGCTCAGGGTCGCCAAAAGAGAGCAGAGACTGGGCGGGGAAGGTGTAAGAGGCGAGGGCCAAGGAAAGGAGAAACAGAAGAACAGGCTTTACAGAAAACACTCCTTTAACTCGGACTGACGTGTTTCAGTAACAGACTTCAAGAGAAGAACTGATTCGATTGAACATATATCTGCATGTATTTTAATGTACAGATCGGTGTAGACTATTTTATGTCAAAATACTTTAATGGCCCCTGAAAATTCTCAAACTGGGATTGATAGAATAGGATAAAAAAAAGACAAACAAAATCCTGATTAGGATTTAAGTAAAATATGGGTTAAATTCAAACAGAATTCAAATTGAATTCCCAACCCTAACCACAGCAACAGAGCTTGTTCCAGCTCTTTGAACATCAATGGCCACTTTCAACACTCTTGCAATACTTGAAGTGATGTGTTCAAATGAGTTCTGAAAGTGTTTTGGGGAAATGTAGTGTAAAAGGGAAAAGGGAAGGAAACAGTGACTGTCGAATGAGGAAACCATGTGTTTTTTTGTGATTAAAAGTGTTATGTGGAAAGGTTAACATAATGAAATGTCTGCTGCTGAAATTCAAACACTCTGTGCTTTCATGGTTTTAGGGGTTACTGCCATCGTAGTTATGCACTTTCAAACAAGAACATTCATAGGAAAGTTTATAACAGCTTTTCAAATCTTGAATAGATGAAATGACTAGATGTTCATGATAAAATGGAAATAAGACAGACCAGAATGGACCAATGGAATTGATTTAGAAAAATAAAGAATGGAGTACAACATTATAGAATTAGGATAGAATAACATGGCACAGAAGATTAGAACTGATTATGATCAAACAAAATAGAAAAGAGGAAACAAAAGATCATAGATTAAAACATTATAGAATACATTAAACTAGAACAGAAATTAGTAGAAGGAGTTTGTTATAGAATTCAACTGAACCACAAATAATAAAATAGAGTACAAAACAGTTGGCTATAATAGATTATCATATAGATCAGAGGAGATTCATTAGAATAAAATAACATAAAATAACATATACCCAAGAAGAAGATAGAGAAGATAAACTAATACAACATTAGAGGGTATAGATAAACATTTTGACTAGAGCAGACATTCTTGAATATAGAAGCAAACTAGAAGAGAGTAGAATAAAATATTTTTTGTACTGTACTATATTATTGATGTTATTGTCATGTTGCTGTACTTACTGCTATTACAAAATAATATCGCTTCCGACAGATTTTTTTTCTATTATTTGAGGCGTTGCAGATATTGTAACTGTAACATTCATGCCAATAAAGCTTGCAGAACTGAATTGAAAAGGAGACACATACAGTAGATATCAGTATACACAGCCATTGAGTTTGGCTCAGTGGTGTAAGCTACAGTAGAACATTATTATTCCACCCATACACGGAGACGACGTCAGCAGACTGTCTGCATCAGCACCACACAGAAGAGAGGGCATCATTAGTTTCCATGGCAACACTGACATAGCTAGTGACGCAGGCGAGACAGAGAGAGAGAGAGAGAGAGAGAGAGAGAGAGAAAGGTGAATGGGTTGAGGGAGGAGAAGGTGCTGCTAGCAACTGCAGTGCAGGTTGTGTAGGTGGTCGGTGGAGGTGTTACAGTGCATGTGTACACGTGTATGTGTGAGTGTTTTTGTGGAGGCAGAAATCAATGTGTATTCTGTAACCGTGGATGCACTACCTTTTGTTCCAAGAAAAAAAAAAAAAAAACAATCTCCACCCTATGAAGAGCATATTATCTTCAGTGTGCCAGTTTGGAGCCACACAGGGTGCAGTGTCCAGAATGTGTGAGTCATTTCTTAACCCGAGGGTGTGGACAGCAGAGAGAGAGAGAGAGAGAGAGAGAGAGCACACTGAGAATAAGGGGAAAAAAAGATCTCTTTATGTTACACAATATTAGATTAGCTCTGCCTTCATTTAAACAAACTCTGGAAAAAGGTTTGTGCCTTTAACCTCAGGTAATGAGTGTGTGTGTGTGATTGTGTCAGAGGTTGTGTAAGATTCCAGTCTCTGAGAAGTGTCCTTTGACTCGAACTCTCCTGGGAGAAGCTAACTGGGCAAGCATGTTTTCAGCTACGCCCTGTGTCACACTCACTTGTGCTACAGTGCACACATTCACACCTGGGAGCTGCCCATTAGGATCACTGGTGCAGCTGGTCGGGGTTAAGCATTCATTCATGAGAAGACTCAACAGTTCATAGTGACAGAGGTGAGGTTCATAAGAATGCTGCCTTAACCTTTCATCTGAGAATGCAGAGCAGATGTTTGGTTTCAGTTTCTCACATTATTTAAATCACCGTCGGCTGCATTCAAACTATTTGATTCAAATGATCCCTTTTTGTTCCCTCTTTACCCCCTTCCCAAACTGTCTTGTTTTGGTTAGATAAAACAAACCCATGCGTTGCCTTTTGTTTCTGTTTCTCTTCTAATGTACTCCCAATCCATTATTGTAAGAGGGAACGCTGTTAAGGGACGCATGCCCAGACAGCAGATGGCAGTGTGATCCATTCAGATTGGTTGTTTCATTTCCTTTCAGCTCTAAGCCAAAAGAAGAAACAAGCAGTAGCGCTGACAAGCCTTGGATTCTTGTTTGGGATATTTGGTCCCCCCCTTTTTTTTTTTTGTTATAAACCTATGATCATTTTTCTCATACCAGCAGAGGAGAATGGCCAGTAAGAAGAAAGTGATAGTAACAGGTGAGATATTAGTATTGGCTTGAGGACTGGAGGGAGAAGAGTGTGTCTTAAAGGGTTTTATTGTTGTCACTACAGTGTTGTTAAAGCCCATGCCTTTCTAGATGCATCTGAGCTGCACAGTTTTCTAGGTTACATTAGTAAATGGTTGTGTTTATATTTAAATGTGCAATGTGACGAGAGCAATGTTTCTGTCTGCTTGTTTTGATTTAACAAAAGCATGATGAAGAGATTGAATGACACCAGAATGTATTTTTTGTGTACCTAAATACTCCTCAACCGCTCAACTGAGTGGAAAAAAACATTTAGTGTCTTCATTGAGTACCATGTGATACTACCGTCATTAATGTTTAACTTGATGCAACCTTTAGACTCTGAATTAACAGTCCTCTTTAACATTCACTCTTATCACTGTTCTCCATGACAGATAAGCGTCCTCATGGGCCTATTAATGTGCTTTTCTGTTCTGTGTATAGTTGCTGCAGTGATGAAGACTGATAAATATTTTGCGTGTCTCCTTTCTCTGCAGGGTTTGAGCCTTTTGGTGAGCATGCAGTGAACTCCAGCTGGGTGGCAGTGCAGGTGATCATGACCCTGGGTGTACATTTTCACCTAATGTGTTGGTTACATGCTTGTGTTCTCAAGGCGTTAACTAAATGTGGCAAAAATCGAGTGTCTTGTAATTTGCATTGTTGTAGTTTTCATGCATTTTTTTTTCCTTGTTATTGTTTATTACGGGGTGGTTTAGCTCTCTTAGACCACAAATAAGAGTTACATGTTTGTTTTATTTGCTTTTAGGAACTGGAAAAATTAGGTCTGGGTGGAGCAGTGGACCTTCATGTTTGTGAGGTTCCTGTTGAATACCAAGCTGTCCAGAGCCTGCTGCCATCTCTGTGGAGCAAACACCAGCCACAGGTATGAGAAAAGAACACAATTGTGTGAATATAGTCAGATATTTACTTGGGGCGTGAGAAAATACTGACACAAATATTTCTAAAATATGTATTTAGATACTGCACTGATTCTTAAAAACAGTAAATAGATTAACCTTCTTTCTACAGATAGCTGTGTTTTCACTGATAACTTATTTTTTCCTTAAAATGAACAGAAAGTAGGGCCATGAAGTTGGATGTTAGATAAACGGTGATTAAAACAAAAAGTGATCTTTAATATATAGATATTTAATTGGATTTAGTATGCAATATTTAGAATCGTTATGCCTGTATCATGGTTCAGTGTCACATTACCAGTTTTTGCATTATACTGCACATAAAACTGTACTACAGTCCATCAGTGAATAAAAAAGGACTACTCTTACCTCTGCCTCTTCTTTCTTTTCTGGGTCTTGCGAGCAGTTGGTGGTCCATGTCGGGGTCTCTGGCTTAGCCACCACTGTTACTCTGGAGCAGTGCGGACACAACAAGGGCTACAAACGGCGCGACAACTGCTGCTTCAGCCCGACTTCACAGTGCTGCATGGAGGACGGCCCAGACTGTATACACTCAGTGCTGGACATGGAGGCAGTCTGCAAAAGGGTCAACAACACGGGCCTTGGCATCACTTTTTCTGTATCCAAGGATGCAGGAAGGTAAGAGGAGATATATAAAAAAGGTGGAGGAATACTCACATATACACAAACTCTCTTCATGAC
This sequence comes from Labrus bergylta, assembly GCF_963930695.1. Classification (NCBI taxonomy): domain Eukaryota; kingdom Metazoa; phylum Chordata; class Actinopteri; order Labriformes; family Labridae; genus Labrus; species Labrus bergylta. The sequence goes on from NC_089198.1 coordinate 17,640,676, forward strand.
CAACATTCTCATATTATCTACAGCCAGGCATCTAAACCTCACTCTCATGCACTGTTCTGAATAAAACACAAGACCAGGTCTGACATGGACTTAATACGTATCGGTCTGTTCATCTTATTTGCAATATCATTTTTATTATAATCTCATGCTTTTTGTTTTTGCGGTGTAACTAGGTTTTAAGATTTATTAGTCAGTGAATGAAACTGTCTGACCAATGTTTCATCTCTCCTTTTTTTATTATTGAATAATTGAGAATGTGAAAGAGAATTTAGATAATTCTGAAGAATTAATAATAATTTGCAGAGTTTTGTTTTTGTTCTTGTCTGTTTGGTTAAGTACTGAAAGGATTTTGAATGTGATACAAACAACATAAATAAGTCGACTATCCATCCTTTGGTTTGCAGGTATCTGTGCGACTACACCTACTACACCTCTCTGCACCTGGGCCAGGGTCGCTCTGCCTTTATCCATGTGCCTCCACTGGGTAAACCGTACAGCAGTCAGGAGCTGGGCAGAGCTCTTCAGGCCGTCGTACAGGAGATGCTGAAACTTATGGAAGAAGATCCCAAACATGAAGAAGTCTGCAATCACGCACATCGACAGCAGCACGACCACTAACAACTGACTCACCACCTGAGAACACTATGGTGCTCTACACTGTGATAACAGTGCCAATAACAAGCCATCTGTTGTATCTCAAACATATTGAAGCTTTTACAAGGTTTGTGTTTAAAACAGGACCCTGACTACTGCATCTGTTCCTCATAGTCACGGTTTATGTCTTTGCATGTGTGGGTTTGAATGTGTGTGCAGGAGTAAATGCATCGGTGCTTGTTAGTCACATCTCTACATCTCTGCCTCTGATCTTCCAGAAGAGTGTGAAAACAGATGTCATCTTAACAACGATTCACCTTTTAATGTTGTATCATGTGGAAACAGGGATTTATGTGTCTATATCAACACACTAACAAGGAAACTACAGGTGATTAATGATGACACTAATCTCTGACTGCTTTCAAGAACTCCTCTTATAATGAGTCTCTTAAATCCTTTAAGTATGAATTGATTGTTGTCCTGTAACTGTCATTTGTTGTTGTTTATTGTATTTGCACTGGAGATAAATGTACAATTGAGCATATCCTGAAGAAATTTAAATATTTACACATACAATTATTGTGTTCATCTCAGGGAATATATTGCACATGAAATCAATATTTAGTAATGTGATGAATTTAATGTGTCTGTCCTCTGTGTGAATTGCAGCTTTGCTAAGCTGTGTGTAATTAAAAAACAATGTAATACTTTTTTTTTTTCCTTGTCTTGAGTTAATTGTAGATAAAATATAAATTACTTTTAACTGTTTTTTATCGTGTGCTGGTGCCAAAAGGATGAATGCTATATAATTGAGGTTTCTCAATCGGCACGAGTTGCATCATCACTGACATTCTTTTTTCTACTTCCATTTGTTTCCCATGACTGTATAAAGTTATTTGAATGTTTCATATATAACACAATGTGTCTCATACTAATTTCTCTTTAAGACTTTTTACAATTTTAATCAAATAAAATAGAAACTTAATTCTGAACTCATCTGGGACAAAAAAACTGTAATAATGTGCATCAACCCGGTGGATTGTCCCTCCCAAATCGTGTGTGTGTGCTGTCTTATCTTCATGTTGAGACACATTTTGTATCTCTGTCCCCTGAAGGCTCTGAGAGAACACAATGTGCTATCTGTGCATCTTCAATATTATTCATCAGCCTCATCTTACAAAGGTCTGACTTTCCTAGATTAAATGTTTAGAGCCCATCTGTCACATATGTAGTCTGGATTAATAATACACATGCATGTCTTTACACACCTTCAGGTCTGAGTATACAGTATAGTACACCTGAGGTCTGTGTATTTTCATTATTTGGATTGGTAAAATATACATTTAAAAGGTAATAAGATTTAAATTCAATGTTCTTACCTGAGACAGTTAAACGCTGCATGTAACCTGCTTGCGAACTCACTGCTCTGTCAAAATGTGAAGTTTCAGTGAATTCAATCAAAGTTGATTAACTTTCACATTTTTTATGATGCAGAATGAGTGACAGAAACACTCTGTAATACATCATGATTCAACAGATCTGCTGAACTTGTTCTGACCTGACTGATCTGTGCAGGACAGAGTGAACTGATCATGATGTAGCCACAACAATAAAAAGGTACAACTGCTGCTTTTACACTAAATATCAAGGACTGCATTTATCTAATGTCAGAAGTTGGATCCTACGTTGTATTTACAAGTCAAATAAAAATAAAACTACTAAATGAAATATATTTAAATTCAACTTTTAATTTACAAGAACAATGTCCCTTAAATGCATAGACTGAATTCTCAGCAGAATAATCAAATTCTTCTTGAAATATGCCGATTTCCACTTCATAATAATAAGGTCTACATGCTTACTATACATACATTGTAAAGGTTCTCACAGCATACAAAGGGAAAGTTGTTAATGTTCAATGTGGTGTGTTTTTTTTTTTATTACAGAAACATCCAGATTTGTCTTTTTTAAAAGGGGTTTGACAACTGTCCGTAAAGCAGTTGAAAAAAAGCCAAACTGGAGAGAGCCTTCACAATTTGCAAAGCTCTGGTAGTATGCAGTTAAAATCCTCTTTTAAAAAGCCTTTGGGCAAAATGTCAAGATATCAGGTAGTAGGCCCAAGTCTGCATACAATTTCTTCTATAGTTGCTCAATCAACTGGATGGAAATAAAACTAGCTTGGCTATAGAGCTGTGGGAGGCTTGGGTGACACAGTTATTTCACTCTGCATTAGGTTCCAGGTTATTTGTCTGATTTTCTGAACTTTGTCATTGAAAAAGGATGCAGAGTCATAACATGTCTTTTTGGAATGCAGTTCAGGAGAGACACGGGTTCAGGGGGATTTTCCTGGCTGCAAACAAGTTACATGCATTGTTGCACTGCTATTAATAGTTTCAGACAACAAAAGGCTCTCGTTTTCACGTTCAAGGTTATACAATTAAGACTTTCCTTTTAGATCTCATAGGGCTCTGGAGTTTTTTTTTTTTTCGCAACCTCCCCTCCACCTTTCTCTTTTTGGGGGAATTTAACAGCACAGCATTCTGAATGACATTCAGAACATTGAAACAGAAATTATTAACAAGATCATCAACAGAGGCAGTAGGCAGAGCTGGTATGGGGTATAAAGGCCTAGGAAACATCATGATGGTCTGAAAGAGCAGTATCTTTTACCATAAACTCTGAGATTATGAAGCCCTTGGAGATAACTAACTCTGTAAACTTGTAATGTTATGAATTACTTACATATGTTTTTGATTGCTGTTGCAAGGACTTTTTTTTCAGGGGGGGGTTGAACTTTCTAGAGAGCGCAGGTGTATAAGGAAAAACTTAAATGCCACAATCTAACTCCATAGGATGCAAAATTACAGGTGCATTCCATTTTTACACCTATAGGCCCATTTTTCTTATGATCACTGAGCCTTTGCGCTGCTTAATAAAATTAGAAAAAATATTCTAAATGTGTGGGGATGGGAAGCAAACTTGTGCTATCTGTGACTAAGCCTAACATATTCTGTTCCAAACTATTTTGATTAGAGAATAAGATTTATTACATTGTATGTGACCTTGTTGCATTATAAACCTCTGTGAGTTTTAATGGAACACCCTCGCCTCAGAAGTTTCTTACTTTAAAAATATTATCGCCTTGCCTCCTTCCCTACCATCGCTGTAGGAGACAAGTGGTAGTGAGGGAGCGAAGGAAACGAGCTGGTGGGGGGGAGAAAAATAGCGGAATGCAGCCACAGCTGAGGATATTTCTATCTCCCTCTCACCACCAGTGTTTGTCATTTTGTCATCAATACTCGGTCGCCGTAATTCATTTTTTCCCTTCTTAATAGCAACTGTTTGTGGGATAATCATCGGAGCTGGTGTAAACCGGTTATAAGAGGACAAAAACATGAGTGTCGAGGCGTACGGGCCGAGCTCACAGACTCTGACGTTCCTCGACACGGAGGAGACTGAGCTGCTGGGAGCGGACACCCAGGGCTCCGAGTACGACTTCACTGACTTTACACTGCCGAGCCAGACCCAGACACAAGGCCAAACCCAGAGCCAGCTGGAACACCAGGTACGTGTGGTTACCTGACACAGCTCGGTGTCAACAATGTCGCTTGTTCCGTGTTGACATAATATGAATGTGCTAGCTGAGGTTAGCCAACAACAACACCACTGGCTACCTCCGGTTAGCATGATGACGCCCTCCATCCGTTACCACGCGTTTATCATCCCGCTGATTAGCATGCTAGTTCACACCGTGACAGCTCTGTTAGCTCCCTGGTAATGCGAGCTGGCCTGTCAGTACAGGAGCTTATTGCCATTCAAAACAAGAGTGAAAGGGAATGGTGGTGTGGCAAAACTGGTCTAAAATGAGGTTTTAAACCGCGTATATACCGTATAGTGACAGCAGTCACAGCGTTCAGGAGATACAGATGGATACAGATATATACAGATGGATACAAATAGATATAGTCAGATACAGATAGATACAGATAGATATAGATAGATATAGTCAGATACAGTCAGATACAGATGGCTATAGTCAGATACAGTCAGATACAGATGGATATAGTCAGATACAGATAGATACAGATAGATATAGTCAGATACAGATAGATACAGTCAGATACAGATGGATATAGTCAGATACAGTCAGATACAGATAGATACAGTCAGATACAAATAGATATAGTCAGATACAGATGGATATAGTCAGATACAGATGGATACAGTCAGATACAGATGGATATAGTCAGATACAGATGGATACAGTCAGATACAGATGGATATAGTCAGATACAGATGGATATAGTCAGATACAGATAGATATAGTCAGATACAGTCAGATACAGATGGATACAGTCAGAAACAGATAGATACAGATAGATATAGTCAGATACAGATAGATATAGTCAGATACAAATAGATATAGTCAGATACAGATAGATACAGATAGATATAGTCAGATACAGATAGATATAGTCAGATACAGTCAGATACAGATAGATATAGTCAGATACAGATAGATATAGTCAGATACAGATGGATATAGTCAGATACAGATAGATATAGTCAGATACAGTCAGCCTATAGCTGTCAGCAAATCTTTTGTTGACGTGATAGTCAGCAATTAAAATAAAAGACCTGATTTGGTTGTTAGTCCAGGTTTTTTTTAATATTGATTCACTCTCTGTGGTCCTTAAATAAAACACATTGTTGACATGTTGATTGTTTACACTCCTCAGGTCAATGGTCCTGACGGCCTGCTTCAGAATGGAGACGACCCGATGCTTAAAGCCAGTCAGCTGCTGGCTGAGCTGAATTTTGAAGAGGATGAAGAGGACACCTATTACACAAAGGATCTACCTTTACATGCCTGCAGGTAAACGACTGGACTGTTTTGTTAATCAAAAAGGCTTAAAAAGGTTTATATTTGTTTACTGCTAGTGTCTGTTTGCAGTGTTTAAACCTTAATTTTGATATAACTATCAAATGCTATTTTCTTTACACTCAAGTCTCAGTGAAATTACTTCTATGTGTATTTTTGTTGACCTTTATTTTTGAAATTGTTTTTAAAAATAATTTATAGTAGGCTATATAACTGGTGCTTAGCTGTTAAAAAAATTACAACTAATTTACTACTTCTTAAAAGCCATACCATAAAAATTGTTAGAATTATACAAGATAAAAGCAGATACTTTTTCCAAATTTCTTTTTTTTTTAAAGATTATTTTTTGTGTTTTTTGTGCCTTGAGAGATAGGACAGTGGATAGAGTCGGAAATTAGGGAGAGAGAGAGGGGGGAATGAAATGCGAGAAAGGAGCCACAGGCTGGATTCGAACCCGGGCCGCTCGCTTGGAAGACTATAGCCTCCATACATGGGGTGCACGCACTAACCACTGCACCACCAGCTCCCCCTTTTTGGGCAACACCTTCCTCTCCACTGACACTCACACGATTCTGATAAATTGTTATATATGCCAAATCATCAGAATATTTTGTGTCATATCTAATGCCAGCAATGGTTAATCACTTGCTTTTTTTCATTACTCTTGTCTCACTCACAGCTTGTTTGCTTTCTGACCAACAAGTTAGTCATCAGGTACAACTTAAGCTGAGCCAAAAAGTGTTCCGCAATTTCAGCAGTTCAGTAGCAACTCAGTAACATTTCAAATGCTTTTCCCATTTTTAGGTATGAAGAAAGATTCATTATATTTTGACGAGCTTTGGGATCAAGGAAGAAGCTTATTTAAAAAAAGAATCTGGGTAGAGAAGATTATTTTCTTAAGAAATAAAATTTTGTTCAGAAGCTGTCATATTGTCACAAGACTGTCAGATTGGTGAACAGCTTACTTTAACGTCAAAGACTTAACTAAGTAAGATTTACGAGGTGCATCCTAGTGTTGAGTATATATACTTTAAAAATATTGCCCATTATTCTAAGTTCTAATCTTCTTTATACAACCTGTAACATGAATAAACAATTTTGATAATACTCATTTTTCTAGAATAATAGAACATGGAAAGGTTATTAAAGCTGGATGATAAAGATAATGAAACTTTCTTATTGACATACTCGTAAAGACAACTTTTTATTAAAAGTTTTTATTTTAGTGGCATAATTAGTAAAGCAAGCATTAGTACAGCCAGAAATACATTTGTGTCAAACAAATATAAATGTAGTCTTATGTTTTTCACCCTCATTTTCTGTCTTTTTTTCTGTTTTAGTTACTGTGGGATTCATGATCCAGCCTGCGTGGTTTACTGCAACACCAGCAAAAAGTGGTTTTGTAATGGCCGTGGAAACACATCCGGCAGGTAAGATGCAGGGACTTACCAGTTTTTTTATTGACCCACCGAGTTAAAGTACTGAGCTGAAGGACCTAAGAGAGAATCATTGACCTGGATCAATTTCATGATAGCAGGAATGCATTATTCAGAGACTGTAATAATGATTGTTTGTTGTGCTCAGAAGACTCTGACGTACGTAAATGGTGTGTGCTTATGGAGTTAGAAACACAATATAAAAGAATAACGTTCACTTACTTTAAAGGGCCAATAATGCCAGAATTATGTGGTTTAAGCAATTTTGTATGAAGAATGTTTAGTTTTTAATAACGTCTTGTGTTTCTTTAACATATATTTTTGAAAACTGACACTCTAATAAATCCCAAAAAAATTGACAAGATGCTCTATAATGTATTAAAACTGAACCTAAAGGGAACACTGCTTATCATAATTTACATTATATATTTTTGTCTTTGTACTTTTATGATATGAACCTTAAGTTACGACGTGACACTCTGCTTAACTTTCATTCGCTATATGATAGGCCTTTTCTTTCTTAATTTAAAGCTGTATCAGAAACACTTTTTTGGAAAAAATATCAAAACCCCATCCCTATTTGCTTTACAAGTGCAGCTGATGACTGCATTTTCTTTTGGATCATCAGTTTAAATAATTTCTCAGTTAATCCAGACTGTATTAGTCTTGAATTCTTTTGCTTAAAATGTCATTGTCTTCCCTTTCAGCCATATTGTAAACCACCTGGTGAGAGCGAAGTCCAAGGAGGTGACCCTGCATAAAGATGGCCCTCTGGGGGAAACGGTACTTGAGTGCTACAACTGCGGCTGTCGCAACGTCTTCCTCCTGGGCTTCATCCCTGCCAAAGCTGACTCAGTAGTGGTGTTACTGTGCAGGTAAAGGGGGCTTTAAGTAGCTCGCCATGCTGTCCGACCTTCCTGCAAAGAGGAGTAAATCCTGAACTTGACAGTTAATTTTGGCCATATTTGTTTTTGTTGTAACTTAGGCAGCCATGTGCCAGCCAGAGCAGCCTGAAGGACATCAACTGGGACAGCTCACAGTGGCAGCCGCTTATCCAAGACCGCTGCTTCCTGTCATGGCTTGTCAAAATCCCTTCAGAGCAGGAGCAGCTCCGGGCTCGTCAAATCACCGCCCAGCAGATCAACAAGCTGGAGGAGCTCTGGAAGGTACTGTCAATGCAACTCTCCATGCACACTCCCATCATTGTTCTATGTAAATATTCCAAACCCACATAACAGGAACTGGAACAAGGGTAGGGCTTATCTATGAAGGTAAGATATTATTTGTACAGTGGGTTGATAGCTATTCTCCTCAGCTATTTTTTCTCTTCACTATCAATTTCACTTCTTCATTCAGGCCTGGGTTTCACATTGTTTCAGTTTCTTGTCATATGCCAGGCCACATTGACTGTGCTCGGCAGTTAATCTGAGTACTTGCCTGACATTGTTCTCAGATAACTTTTTAAAGCAAACATTTTGACTTGTCATATAAGAGGAAACTGATTATTACCAGTCACATGAATGATGTAATAACTGTGTGACCTTATAATTTACACCTTTACCTGCTAAATGTCGTTTGTGAAGAAGGCCTAATGTCTGAGTTTCTCCAAGTGCTAGATTTGAGCAAATAAATGGAAATGACTTAAAGCACTTTAGTTTTATTCTCTATACATATTTGAAACGCATCCCATCCTCCTGCGTGATTGTTTGTATTTTTATTTCATCTTGGTAGGAAAATCCCACTGCCACTTTGGAGGACCTGGAGAAGCCCGGTGTGGACGAAGAGCCCCAACATGTGCTGCTTCGCTACGAGGATGCCTACCAGTACCAGAACATCTTTGGTCCTCTGGTCAAGCTGGAGGCTGACTATGATAAGAAACTCAAAGAGTCCCAGGTAAAGATATGATGTGATCATGTTGCAACTAACAAGGCTGTCAAAATGTTTATTGAGTAATTTTATGTTTTGCTTAATAAAAAAAGAAAAAGAAATGGAAGCTGTGACCATTAAGTGTGCGTTTCACTTCATTTTGTCTCTGGTAATATTTCGATTTTAACTTTTGTTTTCTCTTTTGATCTTTAAACGTTGCTTCCTAACAGACTCAAGACAACATTACAGTCAGATGGGATTTGGGCCTGAATAAAAAGAGGATTGCTTATTTTACTATTCCCAAGACGGATTCTGGTATTTACTCTTAGTTCTTCCTCACTTGTATCATTATCATGCTTTTTCTGTAAGTGATCATTTGATGTTGTCCTGATCACACTGAGAGACATTACATATTTTATTAACATTCAATTGTCATGTAACTATTTTATGTGACTTTGAACTTGCATTGAGGTTAAAAATTGGGTTTTTATTATCTATTACTATGTTTGTATGGGTTCCTCTTGTTGTCCCCTTAATTAACAGTGATATTTTTTTGTCAATCTTTCCTGCTTTTCACCAGACATGCGACTGATGCAGGGAGATGAAATTTGCCTGAGGTACAAAGGAGACCTGGCCCCTCCATGGAAAGGCATTGGACATGTCATCAAAGTCCCTGATAGTATCCTTATCATTGCATTGTATGGACGCAGTATTCATTATAAGGATTTATTTTACCTCCATCATTTGGAAAAAGTTAGGCTTCCCTTAGACATAGTGTCAGTAAACTTAGTCCACAATAACCTCTAGTGGCAGCTGTAAGAAACTACATCTGTATACTTGTGTCTTTATCTGAAATCTGCATTGGCTTTTGGAAACACATTTTATATTTTTGATTTAGTTTTTACAGTTTCTACAATTGTTAAGAGATTAGATATGATAACATCAGTACATTACTAGGGTTAATGCGTCATTGGCGATATAACTGAGAATTTTCAAAAATGTACCCGGATATGATTGAAAACTCTGTGATAAACTGCAGTATGTGATCAAAGGTTGTACCGCCTCCTTGACTTTCTGTACCAGACTATGGTGATGAGATCGCCATAGAGCTGAGGAGCAGTGCGGGGGCTCCAGTGGAGATCCCTCACAACTTTCAGGTCGACTTTGTGTGGAAATCCACTTCCTTTGACAGGTATTCACAATCAGAATCACACATACAAGGTATTTGCATTGGTGCAAAAAACAGAAAATAAAGCAAAAATAGCAAGAACTTAAATAATAAAACATAGAAGCAATTACAGTGTATAATATACAATTTAAAAATGTAAAAATATAAGAAACGCAAAATGTACAATGAAGGATCTTTGCAGTTGACAATGAAACAAGTCTTATAGTGTATATAAATCTACTCACAGAGTGCATATAAAGAAAATAATTTTTTCTGTGTGTGTTAATGTAACACAAAAACAATTCTAGCCTCTACATTGCTGTGATGTTTTCTGACTGTGGGGCTGATGAGAGTCTGTTCTTATGTGGGGGGAGGGCAGGGACATTGTTCATGAGGCTGACAGCAGAGGGGAAGAGACTGTTCTTTTGGTGAGAGGTTTTGGTCTTGATAGACCGCAGTGGCCACACTTAAGGCCACTCACTTGTTTTGTCTCTTGCTGCGATATTTGTAATCAAATGATGTAACTCAGCTTTATGTGTGAGGTACAATAAGCTCACCTTTAGTTGTAAAGTAAAAGTTTCCATATCTGAAGCTAAGTCATATGTACATGTACAGTATGATATCTGAGCAAAACCCCTCTAAAAGAAAATGAAAACATTAAAGTTGTCAGTACCCTCCTCATCAGAGCAATATCATGCAAAGTTTTCCACTCAATGTTCGACTATTTTAAGCCCTGGTTAAATACCCTCTGTAAATATTTCTGTCTTCATTATCCAGGATGCAGAGCGCCCTGAAGACCTTTGCTGTGGATGAGACTTCAGTGTCTGGTTACATCTACCACAAACTGCTGGGACACGAGGTAGAGGATGTGGTCATCAAGTGCCAACTGCCAAAACGCTTCACTGCTCAGGGCCTGCCTGACCTTAACCACTCTCAGGTGAGCTAGAGAAATGCAAGGGGAGGGGGAACTAGTGTCAATGACTGACTTTTTAAATATGTAAAAAAAAAAAAACGATCATTTTGTTATTTAAGTGTTCACTCATATCTGAAAAACACTGAAACACTTCACTCTAGTGGCATCTTTGTCCAGTGGGAGTGTTTTTTTTGTTTTTTCTTTAAGATTGATTTTTTTGGCGTTTTAAGCCTCCATTAAAAAAAGACAGTGGATAGAGTCAGTTACTGAGGAGAGAGAGAGAGTGGGGAATGACAAGCGGGAAAGGAGCCACAGGTTACACCTGAACCCTGGCCCCATGCTTAGCAGACAACAACCTGTGTACATGGGGTGCACAAACTAACTGCTAGGCCACCAGTGACCCAGGAATGTGTTTTTGCTATGAAATGACTGCATGAAAAGTTTTAGGTCCTGTACCCTCAGATCTTAAATTAATGTGTGTTTTTTTTGTGATGCAGGTGTATGCTGTAAAAACCGTGCTTCAGCGTCCCCTCAGTCTGATCCAGGGTCCTCCTGGCACAGGGAAGACTGTCACATCTGCCACCATCGTCTACCACCTGGCTCGACAGGGCAATGGGTGAGATGCATTCTTTTGTTTTTACTCCTTTTGTTGACCTGTCTGTCATTGTATGAATAGGCTGCTGCTATAATGTTTAGTTGGACAGGTTTGAAATGGACTGTTATCTTTGATATGAACATCTGATTATAGCTTTTACGTATTTTTGTATTGATATGTATCTTATTTGTTATAATATATTTAAAACTGAAGCAGACTTAAAAACAAGGCCTTTGAATTGTTTTATTGTCCCTCTTGAAATATTTAAATTTGTGTCTCTCTAGGCCGGTGCTGGTGTGTGCTCCCAGTAACATAGCCGTGGACCAGCTGACAGAGAAGATCCATCAGACTGGACTAAAGGTGGTGAGGCTGTGTGCAAAGAGCAGGGAGGCCATCGATTCACCTGTGTCCTTCCTGGCTCTGCACAACCAGACCCGTAACATGGACAGGTATTACATAAAAACACATTAAACATAATATTTACAAGAAACATACTTTTGTGTGTGTCAGTTTAGTGTTGAGTTCTAGGATAAGTAGAAATGCTTTTACTCTTAAACACATCAAATATCCAGAAAATGTTTCTTTGAAAAATAAGGAGATGTCAGTAAGTCCCTTTTAATAATTGATTACAGTGATGGGATAATGTTGCACTCACGCTGTATTAAAATGATTCGTACCTGCAGTATGCCTGAACTTCAAAAGCTCCAACAGCTGAAGGACGAGACTGGAGAGCTGTCCTCCTCTGATGAGAAGCGCTACAGAGCTTTGAGACGCACTGCTGAGAGGGAGCTGTTAATGGTACGAAGGACTCATCTTACTGAACTTAGAGTGCTGCTAAGTATGTTCAAGTACATAATGGTTTTTATTTTATTTCATGAAGGCCACTGAACAGAATATGTGTCACAGTACTGGTTAGAAAAAAGGGAGGGAAATTTCATAGTTATAAACTTTTCTACTTTATTCTTATACCTTTTCCTAGAATGCCGATGTGATCTGCTGCACCTGTGTCGGTGCTGGAGATCCTCGTCTGGCTAAGATGCAGTTCCGCTCAATCCTGATTGATGAGAGCACCCAGGCCACTGAACCAGAGTGCATGGTTCCTGTAGTTCTGGGGGCTAAACAGGTAAGAGCTTTGTAGGCAGAAATATATCTTGTTCATTTTGGTTTCAACTACCTGCTCAAAATGCTCTTCGAGCGCGTAGTCCCTGTTATTGGCTCTAAGGTGTTCACAATGCTTCATTTTGACACTTTTTGACTGTGCAATTGTTTTTTTTACTTGCAGTTGATTCTGGTGGGTGATCACTGCCAGCTGGGCCCTGTGGTGATGTGTAAGAAGGCAGCTAAAGCTGGTTTGTCTCAGTCTCTGTTTGAGCGTCTGGTGGTTTTGGGGATCCGGCCGATCCGTCTGCAGGTCCAGTACCGCATGCACCCAGCCCTCAGCGCCTTCCCCTCCAACATCTTCTATGAGGGCTCTCTGCAGAACGGGGTCACAGCCGGTAAGATTAGAGAAAACACATTTTTTTGTCCTTAGCGTAATCTCTTTTCAGACATATGAATCTTTTGAACCTCACCTATGGAGTTAAAACTATTCTCAAACATTTTGCTTATATGATATGTCTGAAGATATAGATTTACCTTACATGTGTTGGCAGGCCACTTGCATGCAGCATAGCATTTAGATGTTTTATTTCTTGTTTTTAACCATCAAAGTTGAATTTCTAAGCTGTGCATATGTACTTTCACTTACTTTCACTTTGCTTACATTCTGAACTAGCTCTGAGGCCAACATGTTTGTTTCACTCTTCTGCAGCTGACCGTGTAAAGAAAGGCTTTGACTTCCAGTGGCCGCAGCCCGACAAGCCGATGTTCTTTTATGTTACTCAAGGCCAAGAGGAAATTGCCAGCTCTGGAACATCCTATCTCAACAGGTTCCAGTCTGGCTTTTATCAAAATGTCGAGCACACATGGCAATTAAAGGGATACTTCACCTATTTGCATTAAACTTTTTATCATTAGAAACCTGGTAGTATTTTTGAATGGTCGTGCATCCCTCCCTCATTTTCCCCTGAGATGGGAAATCTTGGTATTTTTTTGTAAGTCTGAAAAGGAGCTTCCAGTGACACAAAAATCGTAATTTTGCGTCATTGGAAGCTGTTATGGTTAGCGGAGTAAAACTACAACGCTAGTTCCTCATATTTTCCACCACTGAAGCTACAGACCAATCACAGATCAGTGGGTGGGAACTCACTCCCAGAATCCAAACTTAACGTTCGCCATATTTCTTGGAAGCTATGCCAACAGGCTCTATGGAAAAAGCTGATAATGGCTTAAAAAATATAAATATAGCGGCGAGACAGCTGCTGTCGACAGACCGGTCTTGTGTCTTGGCTGCTGTGGCCACTGGCCGCGGGGCCGTCGCTGGCCTCAGCAGGCGTGAAACAAAACCAGCCTGTCGGCAGCAACCATCTCGCCGCTATATTGCTGGATGCCGCTGCCAGCTCAGCAGCCGCGACATAAGGCCTGCCTGTGTTTTTATTTCACATTTCTACTACATATAGACGATTCTACTACTACTACCAGATTCATGTTTCAACGGGTGAAGTATCCCTTTAATATTTTTACATGTGTTCATTAGATGTATACGTCTCGAGCGATATTACATCGATTCACTAATGAACATTTTCAGAAAAGTGTAATTGTCATTTAAGTGTGCTGTCAAATTTGTTTCGTAACATAATCTGTACTTGTCCATGCAGAACTGAGGCCGCCAATGTAGAGAAAATCACCACCAGGTTGCTGAAGGCTGGAGCAAAACCAGATCAGATTGGCATCATCACTCCCTATGAGGGACAGAGGTCCTACCTGGTCCAGTACATGCAGTTTAGTGGCTCCCTCCACACCAAACTCTACCAGGTACAGCTACATGTTTGGTGATGTTTCACTGTGTAGACAGAGTATCACGACTATTCAAACTGAAAACCAATAACATGTCAAGATGATCAATCTGCTGATCCAGGGATACTTTTAAGGATGGGTATTAGCTGCATAAAGAAACAAATTCAGATCTTTTTATTTTTTTACTCAACTTGACTTTGTTCTGTCCTCCTCATCCATCAAGTGCCACAGCACTGCTCTGGTTAATGACAGCCAGCAGACTCGACAGTGTTCACACTTGGCTCTATATGGCTACTAAAATTAAAGTATGCGAAAGTGCAAAATATTGAAGTACAGCGCTGCAAGTCTACATTCTGAGCTTTAATAATTGGAAAGATTGATCGTTGAAAAATGAGCATTGTTGGAGCTTTCTGAAAACATTCAGGAAGGAGCTTCATATTTTAGTCTGCACTAACCATCACTTGGTTAAAATGATGATGTCACAGCTGTAGCGCTTTATTGGAAACAAATGTGGGTTGAAATGTAAATTGCCTGTTGGTGGCTCTCTCCCTATGGATTTAAATCCTGTCAATTTCAGAAGTATCGTTAACCCAGTTAAATATTAATTAATATCATATTAATAATTAAAGGCTATCAACTCTATGTTTAAGATCGGACCTTCCATACACGGATAAAGTAGCTGGAGAAGCCAAATTTGGTAGGCAGCAGCTGTTTTACGGTGTGCTAGATACATATTTATCAGCACTGCATACATGGTGCTACTATTTAGTGGACTGTGACATATGTAACCTTAGGTCTTGAGTAACCTGAGGATGAAATATCTCTAAAACTGTGTCTCTAGCTGTTTAAAAACAAAACACACAGCAGGTGAACAAAGCATGATCAAGTTATTTCTAACTGTAAGATATTGTCTGAATGGTGTCAGACTTTCTTCCTCTTTTTTTCTTTCTTAATTACTTCTACAGGAGGTGGAAATAGCCAGTGTGGATGCCTTTCAAGGCAGAGAGAAGGACTTCATCATCCTCTCCTGTGTCAGGGCCAATGAGCATCAGGGCATCGGCTTTCTCAACGATCCCCGACGTCTCAATGTGGCGCTCACTAGGGCAAGGTAAATCTGCATCAATTATAACAACACCAGTCCTATTTCTTTGGCATCTCAAGCCCCCTGTGTCCATTTCCATAGATGCCCCCTTTGTACCTGAGACATTTTGCACTTTTGATCTGTTGATGTCATCACAACATTAACATTAGCTGCTGGTCAAACTTTAACTTTTCATCATTTAGTCATGTTTTGCTTTTGTCTCTTAGGTATGGTGTGATCATTGTGGGAAATCCAAAGGCCCTGTCGAAGCAGCCTCTGTGGAACCACCTGTTGAACTACTATAAGGAGCAGAAGGTCCTTGTGGAAGGGCCCCTCAACAACCTGAGGGAGAGCCTCATGCAATTTAGCAAGCCCCGAAAGCTGGTCAACACCATCAACCCTGTGAGTTCTGTGTGTACAACATACACAGAGCGCTGAAATTAGGTTTCTTAACTGGGGCATGAATATGTTGTGTTCATCTGAGGCACGTGAGGGATTTTGGCTGGGGTATTTAGGACAAGTCGCCTTAAGTCGGCAGGGTAAAATTTCAGTGTACGTGCCAGAATTATTGAGGGATGTCTTTAAAATGCTAAAAATATCATGTCTTGTTTTGCAGGGAGGTCGATTCATGAGCACTGCCATGTATGATGCAAGGGAGGCTCTCATTCCTGGATCTGTTTATGACCGCAGCAGCAACGGTGAGATACTTTCATCGCACTTAATTTTATTTTGAATTGTTTGGTAGTATCTCACTTATAAATCCCATGACAACTGCCATATAATTAATAAGAAAAAGAGCTGTAACTCTTGACCTGCTCTTTCCAATGCAGGAAGGGCATCCAATATGTATTTCCAGACCCATGACCAGATTGGCATGATTGGCACAGGAAGTAATCCCATGACATCCATGAACATTCCCATCCCCTTCAACCTGGTGATGCCCCCCATACCTCCTCCAGGGTACATGGGACAGGTCAATGGACCCACAGGAGGTGAGTAAGATACAAACCTCGTATAGATCCCAAGTGTGGAGTTCTTTTAAGGCCTACATGTTCAGTGAAAGCTTTGTGACACATTGTTTCACTCCAGGTCGTGGAGGAGGGATGAA
Organism: Labrus bergylta; assembly: GCF_963930695.1. Lineage (NCBI taxonomy): Eukaryota > Metazoa > Chordata > Actinopteri > Labriformes > Labridae > Labrus > Labrus bergylta. Next base: position 17,657,214 of record NC_089198.1, read on the forward strand.
AGGCAAAGCAGGTGGTGGAGGAGGTGGCGGGGCTCGAGGTGGCCGCCAAAGAAACCGGGGAAACATGGGTAACCATGGAGGAGGAGGAGAGCGCGGGCAGCACGGAGGCCACATGAGTGGCAGCCAGGCCAGTCAGGACCTGGGCTCTCAACCGTTCTCTCAGGGGCCTCTGACGCAGGGCTACATCAACATGAGCCAGCCGTCACAGATGAGCCAGCCGGGGCTCTCCCAGCCTGAACTCTCACAGGTCTGTTCACCCAGTTCTCGACCTTTTTGAATAAACCTTAATCATTATTTTGTAAAAAAAAAAAAAAAAAAAGGCACACTTAATAATGTAAGTAATTTGTTCATAACTAGCTACCCAGAGCCGGGGTTGTAAGCACATATATATCAAGTTGTTTGTCCAGCTTTCTTCTTCAAGTGAAGACTTCATGTTTTCTAAGAGCACCTAATTCACTCTGCCCAGAATGAAATGAGAGGATGACTGTCAACCGACTTCTTTAACTTTTTGTTATTTTCCTGTTATAGGACAGTTACCTTGGTGACGAGTTCAAGTCCCAGATTGATGTGGCTCTGTCCCAGGACTCCACCTACCAGGGGGAGCGGGCCTACCAACACGGTGGTCTGACTGGACTGTCCCAGTACTAGATTGTAAGTAATTCCACTGTGGACCAACACTAGGTCTGAAATGAAGGGAATAGTGCGACCAATATATGAATGGAGCTTTTTATGTGCTTAAGAAAATAAATAGTGATTTGTTATTGGGCAGCTCTAACATTAAAGTTTCCCTTTGTTGTTTTTAGGAAAGAAGTAGTGTTTGGCATAGCATTAACTTTGGAAACTCTGCCTACTAGAGCCTCTGAAGCTCACTAGTTAACACATTTGATCTCGTTCATTTAAGACAAATGTAACTGTTTTATGAGTGGTAACATGCCGGACTATGTCTTAGCTGAGTGCAGCTGCTTCCAATAGTTTCCTTTGGTTGTTGGCAGCATCATGGACATCACTGCTTCTGACAAAAAAAAGAGATTAACGATATCTGATGTTATATGTTTAGTCAGCTTAACAAGTACGGGAATGCAGACTCTTATATGTTGAACAGACTGTTGAATGTGACCTCAAATAAGTATTAATGTGTGTTTATATATTTGTATTTCTGTGCAGGATGCTGGAAAGGAGCTAGGCCCGTGAAAAGCTTAGTTCATTGGTATTTTAATCTGGGTAATAACAAAAAAGAACAAACAAGGATACCCGTTTTCCACTGCTACAACCGAAGCACCACTGTGTGAAAGTAACAGGAGAGAGACCGTGAGAAACCAACCAGTCACAAGAGTGAGAGCAAAGAAAGGGAGTAGAGCTGGACAGGAAGCGAGTAAGAGACGAGAGAGAGAGAAGGCACTGCTGCTCACAGGCGAAGACATGGCGAAGGAGAAAGCCGTGATTGTCGGAGCAGCACAGTCTGAGAGGCGAGACCTTGGACAGGTCAAGGGGGGTGGAAGGTCCGAACGATTCTGGAGAGGGGGCGACTGTGTCATCTTGTCCCTTGTGTGTCCCTGAACCCTCGGGGACCTCCACGTGGTGGGGTTGGAAAACTTGCTCCAAAAGAAAGATGGAGAAGATGGGCGTCTCTCACAAAAATGTCCTCCAAGCTAACTCAGCAGGACATCGTCTGTGACTTGGAGAGAGATGGAGAGAAAACAAAAGGGGACACAACTCGTGATGCAGTTGCTATGGCAACTTTTTTAAACTCAAAGCTTGAATTGAGACTCTGCGTTTGGTCACATTTAAGCATCCAGGAGAGAAGAGTGAGAAACGCTGTTTGGCTACTCAAGTGAACTCTAAAGTGCTTGTGTTGTTGTGCCTCGAGGGGTTCAAATGAAATTTGAGGATTCATTTAGCCACAGATCATTCACTTTTCTTTCTCAGCTTTGAGTTGGAACATTTCAAAATGAAAGCTGTTTTCATTGAGGTTTTTTCAGAAAGAACAAGTGGTGGACATTCTGAAAACATTAAAGAGAAAACATCTTTGTCTCCTGATCTGAGGAGGTACACTCCAAAGATCTTGACATAGTGAGACAATTTAGTTTTGTTTTAGTCGTGAAAGTGAACACTATGACCAGCTTTCAACTGAAGGAAGTGCTCATTGTTTCCTGGTGACTCTTAATGATCCACTAATGATAGCAGACGGATCATTTGAGCTTATACTGCTAAATGCATCAAGTGAGCCAAATGAATAGAGCACTAACTCCCAAAGACCCTTGCCCACAGACATGTTTAAAAAACATGCATAGTGAAATTATACATGAAGGATTTGAGCTATTTAATTAAAAAAAATATATAATGGTAGACATGATAGTTTTCATGCTCTTACACGGGTACTCAGTACAGAGGATGATGAACACTTCTTCTGCCCCGTCTTAAAACATAAATGTGTTTTAGTGAACATTGATCTAAAATTTCACTCTGTTAGAATTTGGAAAGAGCTTTTTAATTCATTCATTCGCTCATTACAAATGAGACATTATATATAACGTGAACTATGAACTTTGCCATAAATTATTTAGACATGATGACCCATGGACCATCTTTAAGCTTGATAAGAAGTTTGGCAAACATTTATAGACGTCTTAGTTTTAGTGCTCTGCATGTGTTGTTCATTTTAATTTATTAATAACTTATTTTTGTTTGTATGTCTACAAACCACACAACACTGTAAATAAAATAAAAAAAGGTTTATAGGTCAAAACCAAACACTATTAATCTCCAGCTCTGACCTGAGGCTGGTTGGATATGCCTAATGTCCCGTCGTCCATGCTTGTTTGAGCATTCGCTGGAACACAGCATTAGGGATATGTTTCTGAGAAATGAGCAACAAGTAACTTTAGCTACTTCATATTTCCCCAATAATCAAAATAAGAACAATTAGAGGTCAGTTATTTCACCAACTTGAAAACTACAGGTGTTACTTTCTACTTGCATCACATGTAAACCCCCTGTGTGTATGACTTCTCTGTTCATTGTGTAGTGTGCTCAGTAGCTTAGCTGTTCTCTTAAGTTGTTCCATCAATGTTGCTAGATAGATGCACCCAATATTTAACATTTTAACATCTAATTTATAACCCCTCATCCCTTACCAACACACCTACACGTATATCATATTTGCATGTCAAGTGACTAGAAGGTTAGTTCTGAGTTGGATATGTTTCTCTGATATACTCTTGCTATAATAGTCTTTGTTTGGCTTACTGATGTTTTGAAACCCACTGAAAATTAACCCTCATGGCTGTAATGTTTTCTTTACCTGCCCACTGATTGATGTTAAAAAAATATTTTCTCACACAAGATTCTCCTGTTGGTAATACTGTCAAATTAAAGTTTGATTCCTCTTTCCCTCCTTCAGCAGGATTTTACTGCTGTGCTTTTCCTCTTTTCAGTCATCTTGCAGAATGTTTGGCAGACGGAGTCATTTTTGTATGCAATAACACTGACATGAGGACGGAACAGAAGTACTTATCTAATGATGACACCCTTTTTATTGCAGCTCTAGTCCTTAATGTTCTGTAGCATGACTCTTACAAAGTATTTTTAGGTCACGACTTTTCCCTCGGGGACGATATTTCAGTAAGCCTTAAAACTGGCAGCGCACAGCAGAACTATACGATCCAGTTTGCAGTATGCACACATGCAGGCTGACACAGTTTCTCTGCCTCACTGCATCGTGCAGCTGTAGCGGTTGTTAGGGGAATTTGTAGCCAGCAGGTGGTACTCTACTGTCGGCTTTGTCCGACTGTTGAACACGAGTAGCCGGCTGGGTTAGAACAACAGATCTCTGACCACCAGGCAGGACGAGGTTGCAACAAAGAGATAAAGGAAATATAAAGCGTCGGCTTCTTTTTCTCGGATGCTGGACACACACTGGACAGCGCTCACTTCAGTCCCCGAGGTCAACAGTGCAGCCTCCACCGGGCTGTGACTCTCCGGGCTCCCCACAGGTGATCGCTGGTAAAGGACAGCACCGGACCAGACCGGACCGGGCGGTCTCTTTAGTAGGCTGCTTGCAGCAGGCTGTCTCGGCACCTTGCAGTGTAACCTTCCCCCCTCCCCTGGAGAGTTAACCATCAGGAGTAAAGCATCTGTACGCTTCGACAGGAAGACAAGGGAGGAGAGCAACAGCAGCTACAGCGCCGAATAACAGTTCAAACTCACAAAGGGTTCACACCGACATGGGGTAAGTGTGGCTGCCTGGCTGTGATATTAGATTTTACTTTAGGTAAAAGTCAAATTTAACTGCTTAATCCAGAAACAATTTCTTGTTGGGTTTGTACACTGCTACAACAACACTGTCTCCTCTTCTTGTAGAAGAAGAGCTACAGTCATCTTGTAAGATGTATCCTCACCACAGAGAAAGGTAAGAACATGTGGAGCCATGAGTAGCCTCTTGTTCATTTTGCATAAGGAGTTTCGTTTCTTTAACATGTGACATATTCTGTTAAAGCTATTTTTCTCAAGTAAAGACAACAAATAGAAGAAAACTTGAAACCCGGGAGAATTAAAAAAAAAAAAGGTCCAATAATTATGAGATGAAATTCTAAATAATACAGTCACACTCGAGATGCAAGTCAGGGATTGGTCAGATTTATCACACAAAGTCATCTCATGACTTCGACTTCATATAGCCTGTCATACATGTAGCCTACCATGGGATATTTTATCAGCAAGGCTAGGTTTTTATTCTAATAATTTATGTTTTCATTTCACTGACAGAAATTGGCTTAGATTATGACCACTCTTAAATGCTTTAAGTAAAACGTATGGAAAAGTCTGTCTTTGCTAAAGGAGCGTTAGGTTATTTTTTTACAAAGCATATCTGGAATCAGGTAGTTTGGTTCAGCAGGAGCATTTCAGTCTTGATAAATCTGTGAAATGAAGGCGATATTCTTCTATTATGTTTGTCTTGTGTTTGTGGCCCGGCAGAGTCTCGTATTATTTGACCCATATTTCTCAGTAATGACTCTGCTCAGGATGCTTTTACTGCCGTTACAATTAAAAAAGGACCCAGGAGCCTTATTAAAGAGGACAACAGCAGGCAGATATGAAACTATTCATTTCTTTTCAATTATTGTTCAAACTTTTATTAGACTTGTTAATTGCAATAATAGCAAAGGGGAGATTAGGTCTTTCTGACCAAGGTTTCATTGCATTCATTCAGAGAACTGTCTCTCTAATGTGGAACATCTGTTGATTTAGATCCAGAGGCACACAGGAGAAACTCAATGAAGCAGATTGTGGATGCTGTTAGATTGTGGTAGGAATTAGTGAGGTTATCCGTTGCGAGGTGCAACCAAGACCTCCATCCAACAACTTCCAGGCGTCATAATGCGTGGAGCCCCCCCCCCCCTCCTTAAACCCTGTAGGCCACATCCATCTGCTGTGGATGAAGGTTAGCTGAACATCCTTCAGAAGAGGGACCAGCATACATGAATATACATGCGTTTTTCTCTCTACCAGCGTGTCTCAACATCAGTTTTTACACACAGAAACACCTTAATATTGTCTTAAACACACACACCTACTTGTTCTTAAATACTTGTGAGGATCCTCATTGACATAATGCATTCCTCAGTTCCTCAACCACACACACACACACACACAGCCACACATAGATGCTTGTAGCTTTGTTCAAACATGTAGGCTACTTTGTGTTTCAAATCCTGTACTTTGTCATTTATTTTACTGCAGCTGGCTTACAAAATATAAACTTTGCAAACAGTATGGATACTTGGATGACTCACATCATTAGACATTGCACCTTGACCATTAATACATATATGACGATACACCCGTTGCAGTCTGTGGTGCAGCCATTGTAGGCCAGAACAGTTTAGAAAATATGGTTTATATTCTGTAAAATGCAACCAGATGTAAAAAAAAAAAAGTTTTTGGAATGATGTGTTTGTCATTCATGTATTGGGACATACTAACTAATTTTTTTGACAAACTAAATAGCATGAAAGTGGGTTTTGAAAAACGCATGACGTAACCAGGCCATTGCAAGCTGCAGTTTTTTCAGACTAGCTGTGAGGCTGACCACTTAGTTCTGGTGCATCAGATACAACACACAGTTATAAACCTCAGGCAAGGTCATACAGTCACAGGTTTACTTTAAAATGGAACCCTTCTCCACTGCTCTCTGGGACTGCTTGATGAAGAGGGTGATGACTTTTTTTTTATATATAATGGGTAGTTCAACCTCATATGTCTGACTTCTTCAATTTCAGTATTGGCCATCATAAATGTGAGAGATGCTCAAATAATTGGCATTATTACAAATGTAGCTGGAATCAAAACTTTCTTTTTTAAGTATGTGCATGACACACTAATCATTCATATTTTCCAAGCGATATTTTAGCACCTTAACCATCTAACACTTTTGTTGCTCTTCATATTTAGTAGTAAACTAGATATCTTAAGGTTTTTCGAAGGGCTGGTCGAGCAAGTGAAGCAATCTTTAGACAGCACCTTGTTGTTGGAGGTTGTGATCAGATATTATATTTAGTCTGAGCAAATAAAGAAATAAAAAGTACAGCTATTGATGACGAGATAGTTATTTGCAGCTCAACTTGTGTCTCTTAATGCGATGCAGGTATAGTTATATATTCGTCCCATTACATTAACATGACCTCATACTGTACAAGTAAAGCTCTAGAGATATACAACAATGGCTATCCAATACATTTTAAAGAATGTTTTTTGCATAAATGTTATTATTTTTTGGTAAATCTCAAAACTTAATTAATCATGAAATGGTTTATTTAAAAGAAAAACTTACACTCATACAGTGAAAACATGGAGCACAACTCATTGAGTGGCTGCGGAGGGAGTTGTGATAAAGTACCCTGTTAATGTCATCTTAGGGTTTTGATGTCGGCTTCAAATGGTTGATAGAAAACCTTGTTTGAACCCAGGGTCATGGAGTTTATAAGAGGAGGGGATTAAGGTCAAGAAAGAGGCTGTTGAATGATACCATGGGAACTGTAGGAAATTCAAAGATTGACTTGAAATTGTGAGTTAACGTCAGGATATCTCAACCCCTGCTGCTTCAAATAGATAACACATTTTTTAGGACTCATTTGGGTGTTACAATCTCAAACATTTTACAGATATTAGACCGTTGAAGCATTTTTTGTAAGAAAAGATGACTGCCACTGATTTGTAATTGTCTGAATCAGAGGACACCATTCCAATTGGATGTTTGGTTTTCTCATATCCTGGCAGCGTTGTGCTCCATCAGAGGCTTTGTTTGGTCGTAGGCTTAATGACAATTAATGACATTTAGAAATTGAAAATGAACTGAGACTAAATGTGTTAAATGAGTGCTGTTTTAAAGAAAGGTTTAGGTGGCTTTAAGTTCCTTCTAATGGCCTACGGTAGGACTTGTATATCACCTTGCAATCTTCTTTAATAGCATCACAAACTAGTCAAATTCCTACATAAGCTGAGGATAGCTAGATGACCAAAACTCCTCATCAGAATCTTCTTATATGAGAGCTGAGTACACATCACTAGAAAGCCAGAGCACATATCTCACTTCCAGCTAGACTCCTGTCCTCAGAAAGTGTATCAGTGTTTGCAGCATGAGATCCAATGACAACAGGGAGGATTACTGTGAGATGAGAAGCAGAATTACAGCCCGGGTTATTATCAGACTGGAGAAGGTCAGCCGTCTAAATGCCACTGTTCATATCAACGTCTTTACAGACTGTCTTTGAAACCCAGTGTATGTAGGAATCCATATAATTTTTCTTTTCTACGATAAAACAGAGAGACCATTACTGGATCTGTGTGTCACTAATGGGGTCAGACATAAATGGACAATGAAATAAATCCAAAATTAAATAAATCTATTGGGGACTGCCGCTGCAATTTACAATACTGCGCGGAAGAACTGTCCCAGTTTTTACCTTTTGAATTCTTTAACTCGGCTGCTCTTTTTTTAACATTCTTTTAATGATGAGGAGATGGTCAGCTAAGCAAAAGACCGATGAACAGAAACATCTTTTTGTTATACTTTTTATTATCTAATCAGTGTTGGAATTGACTGTAGCCTACTGAGAAAGACATTGCCACTGGGTGTATCTGTCAGCCATGATTTACTGTAAAGACATTTCATAGAGAAAATGTTCCCAGTGAACACCTCAGTCCTGTTTCTGGAGCACCCTGTGTGCCACATTTGATATGATATTTGGGATGAACAGTGACAAATCTTTCAGAAAGATTATCGAGCCATCTCATCGATATTGATCTCTGACCTTGTGAGTGATTTATTCTTTGGTGAGTCATTCAGGCTGTTAGCATTGTTAGCGGTTTGGCTTTTAGGGACTTATCAGGGGAATATAAATATATTAGAAATATAAAGATTCAGGACAAAACTTGATTTACTGTGAGTTGCTGTTTTTTGCAGTTCAACTATTAGCTTAAGAAGTGAGATAGGGTTAGCAGTACTTGTATGCAGCTGTTTGTTTCGGGGATTGCATAAAGGTAAGAGTGAGTTCAGCTTGTTTTGTTGTCTACACTGTTTTCCTGCATTCAACTAATTCCCCCAACACATTGGTCGACCATGCTACTCGAGGTGCCCTCTAGCGCTACCAGAAGGTCAACATTTTTGATTTGTCTTTGACCAAATATTCACAAAATATTACCATTAGCTTCAGATGTATTTTTGATTTTAGTGCTGATCAATTAATGCTGTCAGAATTCACCCAATGGTGAAATTGGTTGATATACCTCATACATATGGACCTATGAGTATTGTCAGTGTGAGCAGATTAGCATGCTGATTTAAGCATTGACCTCATAGCAACACTACAGCCTCAGAGGGTTGCTAGCCTCGCTGTAGAGTTGAGTTTTTCCTCTGAAATATGTTTGAATAAGAACTATTACTAAGGAGAAACCTCAGTTTAATGGGATACCAAGTGTCCACAGAAAATTATTTGCAGAGTGACAGTGTTCAGTTTTATATATATATACTGTATATTTTTAACTGTATTTGGTTTTCTACCAAAGCCTGAGAGCCCAAAAGGCTATAAACCCACTAACTGGACACGAGCTATTGGAAAAGTAGATTGGGGAAAGTCCTTTAGCAGTCCTGTCATCCGTACCGCATGACAGTGGCTAAACCAACTTCACACCACGGTGACTTTGTTGCTATGATATATTTACCTTGTATCCAGGATACAAGTGTGCAAATACTGGCAGGATCAGACCAGAGGGCGGAGAGGGTTCAGAGAGTTTTTAGTCAACATGGTTTGCCAGCAAAATCACAGCCCTGTATGGCTGCTGACTGTGTGACGCAGGAAGAAGTGAGGGAGAAAGCCAAAGGATGATTCAAACATCTGTTCCCTAGATGGCAGAGTGATAAGTGTAGATGTACCATTGAGAAATTAATGGTTTCCTTTTAGAGCAAATGATAAAATAGAGCAAGTGACAATGGGGGACTTTTTATGCTCAAATCATAAAGGGAAACATTTTGCCTTGTATTGGTTTCTCTTCAATGAAAGATAACTAAGTTTCTTCTAAACCACTGTTGGTGGACCAGAAGTCTGAGACAGAGTTAACTCTTAGATTAACTTTATAAAGTAAGGCAATCTTCCTGCACTATCTCAACTCAACATACTGTGTTTCCTCCTCCAGGGAGCAGCCAATCTTTAGCGCTCGTGCCCATGTTTTCCAGATCGACCCCGCCACCAAGAGGAACTGGATCCCAGCCAGCAAACATGCCGTCACTGTGTCCTTTTTCTATGATGCCAATCGTAATGTGTACCGCATCATCAGTGTCGGTGGGACGAAGGTGAGGGTGAGGATCAAAAGAGGATGTATTGCTCTGATTGTTCTCTGTTGTTCCACTTCATGTATCAAACAAAGCCACAGAAGGAGTCAACAATAAAACAACCAGAGCATGTTTTTTTCAGGCTCGTGGATTTAGATTATGAGGAAGAGACCACATCCATCAGTGGAGAGGGGGAGGGGGCAGGGGGTCTACTTGATCTCCTCTTAGCACCTCTGGTCTGACCCACATTTCTGTGTCCCAGAAGGCTGTGCGAGGTGGCAGTTGGTCAGTCGGCAGCCCGATCCTGCCATGGCTGGTGTCCGGCTCCCGACTAATCATCACTACTGCTTTCACCGTCCAACATGTTATGTCAAACATGTAGATGCAGGAATGCAGAACTCGGAGTTCATGTACTCATTTGTTGGATGGGAGAAAAGGTCCAAAAAGCTTGCCGCTAAGCTGCCTTTGCCCCACAATGCCGGGATTTAAAATCGGTTGCATTATTGTAAGGCCGGAGATGACGTAAAAAGGTTTATAAATAGATCTGGTCTAATATTTCTTTTCTCATATTCTCAAGGTGAAAGATGTGGTTCTGTCTAAGAGGGGTTCTAAACCTTGTGTATGTCCTGTGTTTTTCTGTCTTCACGGCCGCCCCAATCTTTGAGAATACTATGATTTAAATCAGTCTCGGCTGGGATTTGCTTTTTGATCATGTTCAAAAAAAATATAATTTTCGAAGCAACAAAATTGCCTCAAGAGAAAGAGTGACTGAAAATAGCTGATTTAAAAAAAAAAAAAAAGCTTAGTAAAAGCTTAAAAAATGTAAAAAAAAAAAAAAAAAAAGATCCTCAGAAAAGATTTAAAAAGTCGAGTTATCAAGGCTTGGCAACATTTATGCAAGATCTGTTTAAAAAAAACACATACACAGAAAGAAAGAAAGAAAAACACACCCTTAAAAAATAAATAATGTAACTTCTTAAGAATGGTTTTGATATTTACTGCTGCAAACAACTGCAGGATCAAATCCAACATTTGAGCAAAATGCAAATATTCATACACAGTGTTTAAAAAAAAACAAACAGAAAAAAGATTGTTGATTCATTCATTAAGATGAGTTTACTTTAAGCGAGGGTTTCTCCTTTTTTTTTAATAAGTTGCATAAGGCAAGGCAAGTAAAATTATATAGCACATTGCAAAAAGGCAATTCAAAGTGCTTCACACAAGACATCAAAAGCATCAAGACAAAAGAAACATTAAATAAAGACACTTAGAAATCACTAAACCATTAACTATCACAGAGAAGATTAAATATATCAAAGTATGTAAAAAATATAGAAATATAACATTAAGCAAAAATAAGAAATTCAAGGACAAAATATAATACTAAGATCTTTGCAAGGAAAATGAACCAGTGTGACAGACTAACCCTTACGATGATGTCATTGACTCAAATCACCTTTACAAACTGTTGTTGTTAAGAAGACATAGGCTCATAGGAAAGTGATACAAAATACCTCATGGAGGACTAATCTTTTAATGCGATTAGTTTGGTCTGGATTTTTGGATCAGCTTCTTAACCACATTTCACTCAATTTTCTGCATTGTTAAAATGTCACACACACCAGCCTGAAGGTAGATAATCTTTGTTATCTCTGAATTTGCAGGCGATCATCAACTGCAGTGTTACACCCAGCATGACGTTTACCAAGACGTCTCAGAAGTTTGGACAGTGGGCAGACAGTAGAGCCAACACTGTGTATGGTCTTGGTTTTGCTACAGAGCAACAGCTGCATCAGGTAAACTAACCGAGTCTACTAAAGTTTAAGCATCTGTAAACTCTTAACTTCTCACTTATTGTACATCAATGGAGGCTTTTAACACTGCGTTATTCACCTGAAACATTTCATCCCTTGTCCTCCTTAAAAAAAAAGTTTGCAGAGAAGTTTAAGGAGGTGAAAGATGCTGCTCGCCTGGCAAGAGAAAAGTCGCAGGATAAAGAACTGGCCAACACAGCGCTAACCATAGCTGCTCCTCAGGTGAGATTTAGAGGAAAATGTATCAAGAAAGTGTCGATGCAAAAATAACCAAATAATTTCAGGAAGGACAGACAAATGTCCAGTGATGCATTTATGGCATTTTAGGAATGAGGAGAGAGACTGTGAGCACAGGACAAGGTTAGTTGAACTCACCTGTGTCTTTGCAGCAGCTCAGCTATTAGACAGGGCCGCTGTGATTAAATCAAAGGAGGGATGAAAAGAGAGAAAAGAAAGGCAAAAGAAAGAGGAGCTGGGTCACTCGTCTCCGAGGGAAGAGAAGAGAGGAAAAGTAGGACGGTGGTAAATTTATCCTGTGATCCTCAGCTCAGCAGTGAACCACATCCACATTTTCTACCTCCTCCTATGGAGTTGTGTCTGACTTTGATTCTGTAATGATGAAAATGCAGTCAGCTCAGGGATTTTTGTGACCAATAGAGAATAATTACCCATCGGTTACATCTGCTTGGCCATGAGGAACATGCCCATTTCCTTTTTAATTCCACGGCTGAACAGATTCCAAGTGATGTCACTCACTCCACGTCTTTATCGATTTAATGAACACATCAGAGGAGCCAAAGCTCCAGAAAATTGCCAACTGCGTCAATAAATTGTACTTGATTCCTGCTAAGTAGTGCTGTGCTGCATAACTGATCACCCAGCTCAGAGTGCTGGTGATATTTTTGGAAATGTCCTCATGTATAAGAAGCATTGTGATGACATGTGTCTTTGTCTGTTTTGTTTCACCTCATGGATTTCCTCTGTAGTTCTCACAGGTGAGTCTTTTCTTGTTTTTTCTTTTCTTTTTTTCTGAGAGCAATCCATGTATTATTTTGTACCCCAAAACACAAACTATCTCAGAGAGCAATTTGTGTGCAAACACACGCTGAAAATGTTTAATTTCCCTCTTACATGGGAACTAAAGTTTGAACCTATTTATATCTGCTTTGATGGGCGGTACTCTTATTCTGCCAGACCAAAACAGACATCACATTTTAGATTATTGTGGATCCCAGGAAGAATAGCTGATCTCTAGGATGCAACTCACATCAACACGAGTCTGATCATTATTTTTCTCTCTGCAACAATTCTTTTTGGTTTTTTTAATTAAAAAGCAGCCTTTTTCAGGACTCTAAAGTGAATGGGATCTTATTCCTCTAAATCAAGCTCGAATGTTGAGTTGCAGTGTGTGTTGTTAGGAGAGTCCATTTACTGATGTGTTTCTCAGGACCTCTCGGATGAACTCCAGTCTCCACCTGTGATGTGTGTGAACGGTCCAGAAGATAAGCTGTTCCGCAGCCAGAGCGCCGACATCACGCTTTCCTCTGAGAAGGAGCGCATTAAAAAGATGCTCTCTGAAGGGTAACTGAGTTATGCACAAACACACACATACACGCACACACATGCACACTCGCACACACACACACCCCAAAATGGTAATTGAAAAGACTGAACAATTTCTTCTCCTTTCTTTTTCCAAGTTCAATCTCACCTTCTGTTCAAAGAGACAGTTTGATAAGAATCCCTTTGTGTTCTGTGGAGGTGTGAAGAATAGGTTTCAAATTAATGTTTGTGTGTCCACCTTCTCTTTAAAATTCCTGCATTGTACACTCCAGGTTTCTCTCTTTTCTGCTCCGCTGGACACAAACTTGATGACTCATTTGAAACACAATGAAACATTGCAAAGTTCATGTAATCCAGTGCAAACGAACATGTATTGATCTGAGCTTACATGTTGAGCACAGGGTTATGTTTTACCACCGTGCAGTATTATTGACCACACTCAGTTCATATACTTAATAATAACAGGTAGTTACGACAGAGTATTCTGATTGGACGAGAGGCATTCCATGAGTGTTGTTATAGATAGAGTACAGCATGTAGCCTACAATGGTCATCACTCCAGGTGAGCCAGGTGTTCTGCAGAGTGACAGAGTTTGTCCTGATTCAATCCAACTGGCACCTCCGAATCCCAAAACAACTCACTGCATGATACATTAAAGAGTACTAAACTAACTAAACCTAAATTGAGTAAAGCAGCTGGTCTGTGGTAACCATGGACACAAAGTTGAAAGAGGGCAGGAGAGTGTTTGGGTTGCTAGGCAACAGGTCAGTTTCAGTTAAAATGTGGAACTTGTTGAATTGGGGCAAAAGATTATAATTTGTTGTTGTTGTTTGTTGCTGTTTAATCTGTGTGCTGTGCGTTTAACTATTGTCTGAAACAATACAATATTTGAGGTCAAAATGTAACTATTTCATATAAGCACAGCTTTGATCATCTTCAGCACAGTGGCCTTGGGCCTATGAACGAATCACAGCAGTGCTGACATTCAGTACAATATTACTCCCTCTCTTGTCATACCCACACACACACACATGCTGGATGCACATTTGCACGTCATAGGGTGCTGCAGTGTTTACCTTATTTAAAGTCTGCATATCTGGGTGTCTGTCTAGTGGGACCATTCAAATAGTGGCCTGACAAAAGTGCGTCTTAAAAGGTCCATTGGTATTTCATCACAACATTTTTGGAGTTGTGGGAAGCTTTTGATCATATCTCATGAAGTCCATTAGTGGACAGGCTTGTTATCAGGTTATGTTAGGATTTTCAGTGATGATAAAAGGTTTGAACAAACTCACATTACCTTCAAAGATCTGAAAAACATTCAGTTTATCAAACCATGTATTTAATTAATAAGTATTACATTTAAAAAGATTGGGTAATTGCGTAATGTCACCAAAGAATTGAGTCTAAATTGTGGGAACTAATTGTGTAGACCAGGCTGAAGAGAGCGATATCAATCTCATGTCTGCTCAAGAGGCTACCAGGAGCAGCTGGTTAGCTAAGCTTAGCATCAACATTAGAAAGCAGCATACAGCTGGCATGGCTCTTTCCTAAATCCAGCTATCAGCAGTTCTTACACTCAGCAGTGCACACTGTACGTCTTGAAAAATTAATTAATAGGAAAGAAGAGAGCTTAGATTGACATTTTGTGGTATTCAAATATGCTGCTGGTTTTGACATGGCCTTTATGCTTACCCTTAGTTGCTCACAGTTGGTGCAGGCTTATGTTTTTCTAGACTGTTAAAAAAAAAAGAGTGTTCTAGTCACCACATAGATTACAACTTAAAAAATCCAATGTCCACGATGGACCCAACCATCAGGACAGTTAGTGGTAAATAAAAATATTAACAACTGAGTTACCTAACCTAACACATAAGTTCAACTGTCTGTCAGCCAGTATCGTCAGTCTCTTATTGTCTCTTCTAATGCGTGCAGAAGAATACAGAGCTGTGGTGTGGTTCAAGACATAGTGCTGAGGGAAGGTTTGAAGAATATCCCAAAATACAGCGTAAACTGAAATGTTTTTTTATATGTAGGACTTTTAAAAGTGGTTAGTGAACACAGTACTCATGACCCCGCTCTCGTGATAATGTTGATGAGTACCTCATACAACCCCACTTAAAAAAAAAAAAAACACAACTATCCCCTTATGAAAGAATAATACTAATATGTACAACATTGTTACAAAAATGTAAGTTTGTACCAGTTGGCTTCCTAACTAACAAATCATCCTTGTGGTGATCTTTTGATTTTGGGACATAGTACCTGTAAATCTAACACTAGCTAAGCTTCATGAGGCTGTTACACATTTCATTGAATGCAGGTTATTGATTGCCCTCCAGCAGGTAATCCATTCACTTTCACAGGGTTCACTGAGTATTAACATGGTTTTTATTTGTTGGGTTCATTACATTTTGCCATCATTCGATTTGTTAAGCTTTCTTGACAATGAAGAGGTCATTGATGAGGTGTTGCCTCATAACTAACATCAAACTAAGCCACATTCAGTCCTTTGAGCTTTTATATCCTGCAGTCCCATTGCTATGACAGAAAGCTGCTGCTAAATGGTTGCCATGGTAAACTGTTGCCATGGAACAACCTCAAGCTGTCTGGATGTAAAGAAACATTGTGAAGAGATGAGGCTGGATGATCTTTTCTGCAGATCATCACCAAACAGAAATAGATAATATTGACTGATTTCACATGTTTATTTTGTAATTTGTGGAATCAGGTGACATGCAGGTGCAACCAAAGCCTCATTTACTTGTGAGTGTAAACACGGAATGTATTTTCAGACTAAATACATTGTAGGCCATATACTGTACCAGGTAAGATTCAGATTCAGCCACAAAGATGATGTTTTATGAAGGGAAAGAGCGTTATGAATAATATATGAAAACTCCACTTATTGGTGGCGCAATGGTTAGGGCGCGCGTCCCATGTAGTGAGACTCTCGTTTCTAGAGCGGTAGGCCCAGGTTTTGCTTCCACCTATGGCCCCTTTCCGCATGTCATTCCCCGCTCTCTGTCCCTGGTTTCCGACTCTATCCACTGTCCTCTCTCTGCATTAAAGGCACAAAAAGCCCAAAATAAATCTTAAAAAAAATAAATAAATAATGCCAAAGTTGAAGGAAAATCAGCACTGTAACTTGTATTTGAGTAAATAATAGTTTGAACATGTACTAACATTTTCTCAACAAGTTGTTTGATGATCAGATACAAGCCCTCCAGGTGTGTAGGATATTTGTTGGAACAGCTTGGTCTTGTTGTTTGCTCTCTTGGCGTGTTAATAAGTTTACCTTTGCTTTGTAATGAACCTCTGAGATGATCTTCACTCTGGGCAGCATGTGTTGTGCAGCAGGCTGAAGTCCTTGCTGTAGCCCTACACCATGCTTTAGTGTCTCACTGTTGCTGTTAACCAGGCCAAACATGTTTCGTCATCTGTGGAGTAAGATGTGGTTTTACAAGGCATGAACTCAGTTGCTGATGAAAATTAGCGTTGAGCTAACTCTGGTACAGTTCATCACAATGTTACACACATGTTAAATATTGCAAATGGTCAAGGCAGCAGAAAGAAAAAAAGACTGTGATATCAAAGGCCAAATTTAAAGGTCAAATATTATGCAAAAACCAAAGCTTTACCATGTTTTTCAAACACTAATATGGCCTGTCTATAAACCCCCCCCATGAGAAAAGTCCATCCTGTCCTTCTTTTGCCTGCTCCACTTTTCAGAAAATGTGTGCTCAAACAGGCCGTTTGGAGATTTTCCCTTCATGACATCACATAGGGCAGTAACCCCTCCCCCAGGTGGGTGACACTCCCACAGCCAGGTGTTAGCTCTGCTCTTTGAGTCCCTTCTAGAGAGGGGCATGGTTGAACAGTCTGTTCTGAAATAGAGGGGTTTATATGCATGCTTTAATAAAGGATCAGAGTGGATTTTTAACAAGAAACTTCAGACATGTTTTGGGAACCTCTGAGACTAATTTAAACTGGTTTAAAAGGAGGATAATATGTGACCTTTAAGGGAAGCATTTACATCAGTATGCTATTACTTGTAGCTCGATAGGAACCACCACTTTTACTTTGTAATATTCAGACTGTCAAACTTTTGTTAGTTTTTTTTAAGATTTATTTCTGGGCTTTATTACAGAGACAGGACAGTGGATAGAGTCAGAAATCAGGGAGAGAGAGAGTGATGAATGACATGCGGCAAAGGAGTCACAGGTCTGAATTTGAATCGGGCTGCCTGCTTTGAGGACTCTAGCCTCTGTACGTGGGGCACTCGAACTAACCACAGGCCACCTGCGCCTTTGCTGTATCTAATTTAGCACAGATCATGACTGATGTCTTCATTCTCTCTGCTTTGTCTTCAAATTCTTCTGATTTAAACATTAATAAAATATTTGTATTTGTCATTAGGCAATACCATGTTTTTGTACAAAACATAAAATATACTGTAAAGTGTGTTAATTCAACAGAAAACACTTGCATTATAAGTTAGCAGTTGAATCTATGCTTGAAACACATCACTGCTGAATGTTAATGTAATAACTGTTCTGGAGCTTTCTAACTTATCAAATATTCATCAGTTCATGTAGTTTGTCAAGTTATGGTTAAAACAAATGTTTTAGTTTACTTCTTTTTCTGAGATTGTCATTTATGTTGGCCTCAACTTTCTTACCTGATTATACTTAATAATCATTCTGTGCTTACTACACATAACATAAATAAAGTGTCCTTCCTTGGTTAAGTTGTGTTTGTGTCTTTCAGATCTATTTGTGAGATGAACCTCGAGGCAGAGCTCTTCACTCTGCAGGACAGTAACTCCAAACTGGTGGCAGCTCTGCATGAGGCTAACGCTAATGTGGAGCAGTGGAAGAAACAGCTGACAGCCTATCAGGAGGAGACGGAGAGACTCCGAGACCAGGTGAGACTCAGATGAGACTCAGATGGGTTTAGCCTGACACTCAGGTACAAAGGACATGAAGGGGTTTTATTTCATGGTGCTTACACTTAACATGTAAAGGACCTAATTTCATAAAAAAAAATTCTGCTTTACTTTGAAAAATAAATAAATAGACAATATGTCTGAAGTGTCATTAAAATGAAAACGGTAGTTTAGAGCTTCTTTTTGTCAGAACAGCAGAATGAAGTTGACATTTTCAATGATTAAATACCATTTGAATCATTTTGTAGAGATTTATTTTGTGTTGGCTATCTAAAAGCGTATCTAATAAGTGCCTGGTTATCATAGATATTAGGTAATATTCTTAATCAAACATTATTTCAAGATATTTTTTAGTTGAACAGAAAAGAACGGGGATTCCATCAAGGAGATTTATTTTCTCTCCAGGATTATTTTCATTGTCCTACATAAAAAGCTTTTCCTGGAAAAAACCTTCCATATGAAAGAATTAACAAAATAATTAAGAAAACAAGTTATTATCATATATCACATCAAACATGAAATTATCATTATATAGTAACACTACGTGCATCCACAGGTTAAATATAAAACTTTTATTATCTTCAATGTAACAAAGTAAACATTTTAACATGTCTGCAAATTTAAGGTAAGCCAAATTTAGGTTTTTACAAATCCAAATCTATACCAGTTTATTTTACTGATATGTTCCATTTTGACTGGTATGAAGTGATATGAGAAGACCTGAACTTTGAACTCCACATTTCCTACTAGTCTGTCTAAAACTAGTCAGAAACAGGTGACCTGTCCAGGAAGCAAAGTTTTTTTTTTTGTTTTTTTTTTTTTAATTCTCTGCCTCTGATTGGCTTACAGTGAATTTCTTTGATTAACTAATATTACTGGCTGAACCTTACCAACCCCAGCAATCAAAGTAATGATCTCTTGCCAATCAGAGGAGAAATAGTGGGTAATATTCATGAGTCTTCACTATGGTAGGATTCATAATTTTGCATCCAGCATGTAACCTGCCTCAAACTCCTACTGCACTGGATTATCAGTGAAGATGGATGAATTATCTGTTACATGACAAGCTTATTTGGGAAGACGTCAAATCTATGTATTTATGTGTTACAGAGTCGTCTTTACTTTGTTTCTAGTGATACAGTTGATTTTTTGACAGATGTGACACACTAGGTAAATACAAAGTTACATCAACCTAATAATAATAGTAATAATAATACATTTTATTTATAAGCGCCTTTCAGGACACACAAGGACACTGTACAACAATCAACATAAGATTGTAGAGATCTAAAAGACCTTAATGCATCATTGAGTCAAACATTAACGAGTAGTTCTCTAAACGTGTGTTGGTCTTCTTGTGCAGCCACATTCTGATTGTTTGTTGTACCCTGCAGAGGAGAGGCGGATGATTAAGGTCACAACTTATTATCAATTCTTGAGCTGTCAAGCTATGACGAGCAGATTGTTTTTTTTTTTTTTTTTTATCTCAATCAAGGTGACGAAACCCTGCTGGTTACAGGACAGTCTTTCTCTGTTGAAAGTCATGCTGCTTTTTTTTTGCTCAGCAGTTTGTATAAAAAGCACATATTAAGACAACAACAGTTTCAACTCCTCAGCCGTCCTCAGATTTTAACATTTTGGAGCCATGGAAGTATAGAATAGAGAGAAAGTATAACAAAACTGAATGAAGTTTGCTTAGAAGAGAAGCTTAACAGGGTCATTTATTGATACCTTTATAAAATCTGACTCAGAAGGGCTTACGTGTTTGACACACCTGTTTTTGAGTTTAGCAACACATCCTCATGAGGACACACAGAAAAGGAATGTATTCCTCCAATAAAAATAAAATAACTGTATCAATCAGGAATCTAGTAAGTGCTTTTTTTACAAGCTATAATAAAAATGCCACCCATGCATTCATCAGCAGGCTTTGCCGGAAAATCTACGTTAGAATAATGTGGTCAGTAGCAGACTAGGTCAGTGAAGGCCTCATGAAACTTTACCAAAAGAGGTCTTCACACTGGAAACTACCAAATTATATGACGGTGTTTAGCATCCAACACTTTGCCTCAGTCTCCAGCAAAATGTGATTTCTGCTTTCTGCTAGCGTAACAAAGAAACCTATGAAACATTTTGAACTAACCAGCAATGAGAGTTGATGCTTTTTAATGGAGTTAACAAACACACGCTTTGATTGGCTTGTTGTTTTCAGATGCTTAATGTCCTTCAATTTAAAAAAAAAAGTACTTAAAAAGGAAATAAAAATAATAACTTTATTTATATAAAAAGATAAAATAAAGATATAGCAGTCGATCTTGATAAAAAGATCAGTCTTTAATTTCTTTCCTTCATAAGATCCAGGAAGAGGCTTTTCTTGGATTTAGGAACATGATAACTAGAACAAAAGGAGATAGGATACTTTTTCGTTATTGTATACATGAAAATTTCATTAGTGACGATTAGCTCAGCAGCATAGTCTTTAGTAGTTATAAAAATATGGAACATAATTGAGCCCCTTCACCTTGTTCATGCCAATGTCACAGTTTGGTGTAAATATGCAGAGCCTCAGGAGGGTTTTACACTTGAGTAAGCTCTCAGGTTCCAGAGGCTGCAGAGGCCTCTGGTCCTCACCCTCTCTTGTCACTCATCAATAAAAGGCATTTGCTGTTGGCTGATTCCTCCGGGAGCCACCTCGCCTCGGGCCGACAATTACAAACCTCCCTGATTCTACGCTTTAACACCTTGATCCCATTCCATTATAGCCCGGCCTTACAGCATTGATCTCTGCTTTTTAACTCTCCACTACTCATCTGGTATTAAGAAGCACATTTCACAGTTTTGGTCCACATCACAAAAAATGTATAAAAGTCTCTATTTCCTTTGGACTGAGTGTGTCCCCTCTATCTGAGGAAGGGGACCAGGTGGTTGAAAATGGTTCACGTCTCTCGGGTGGAGTGAGAGGGAGAGGGGTTTGTAGGACAGCTATATCCTACTTTCATTGCCCCAGTTAGAAAGAAATGAAAAATCACCAGAGGGAGCTGGCATCCACTAGTTTCTGCCTATTTTTTCTGCTTCTTCTGTTCTACTGTTCCTCAAAGTCTCAACCATACATGGTTTGAAATAAACCAGCCTGTCACAGACTGACCCAGGAGCATTTTTAAAGGTGTCCTTTTTTTCTGATTCATGGGGCAGACATGACAACGCAGAGAGCACCTCAGTCCTGTTTACCTGAGAGTGACGACATGACCTGCTTATGTGCTTGTTCATCACTCTGAAGATGATGTTATACAATGTTTTCATTTGCAGTTGCAGTTAAGAAAGAAAAACATGCAGATAAAAATTAAAATAAGCTGTGTTTAGCTGAAGACTTTTTGGACAAGTTATCCGAAAGCTTACATATGTGTTGCATTATTGTAGCTTTTTTTTTTGTTTGTTTAAGATTTATTTTTGGGCTTTTTGTGCCTTTAATGGAGAGATAGTACAGTGGATAGAGTGGGGAATGACATGCAGGAAAGGAGCCACAGGCGGGATGCGAACCTGGTCCGCCTGCTTAGAAGGCTACAGCCTCCATACATACGCACACTAACCACTGCGCCACCAGCGCCCCGTGTTATTGTAGCTTTTTAAAGCAACTTTAATCCATAGTCCAAATGATTTGATTGTGTACACATGTTTACTCGAAGCAGCGGGAGCAAATCGGGGGTTAAGTGTCTTGTCACATCGGACATGTTGCTGCAGGAGCAGAGGATCAAACCCCCAACCTTCCGGCTAACAGACGACCGACTTTACCAACTAAGCCACAGCTGCCCCTGATGCTGAAGATACTTTATGGGCACCCCAGTTCAAAAAAGGACATGGGGGTTATCTGTTAATTATGTGATAGGTACTCATGACTCATAGTGTCATTTGTAAAGGTACTGAATTCTGTGGGGATGTCAGAGACCCCACCAGTGGAAAATGTTTTAATTCAGTGTGTGTGTGTGTGTGTGTGTGTGTGTGTGTGTGTTTGTGTGTTGTAAGGTGGCTGAATTAGAGGCCCATGGAGGCCACGGCCCTAGTGACCTTCTGAAGGATGAGCTGACTCAGTCCCTGGAGGAGTTGGAGTCCCTGCTGAAGGCCAAAGATGAGGTAGGTACTTGTTGTACCAGTTTTCAATTAGCTGGTGTTAAAGTAGGGAAAGCTGCAATAGTCTATGGTTTAATGTGACCCTTCATGATAAAAAATGGATCCACTCAAACTCAAGTGAAACTTTCATTCTCTTTCAGGAAATCCATATTTTGCAGAACAAGAAAGCAGAGTACCACGAGATGGAGCACGATAGAGATGAGGCCATTCGCAGATTACGGGTTAAAGATAGATTATTCAACAACATCAAAATTATGGAACCTTTTTGAAGAAATAGAAGTATCAGATTAAGTGTTTCTAATTTTCCTGTCCTCCTCTTCTCTACAGGAGATGGAGATGCGTAACTCAGAGTTGGAGCGCCGAATCCAGAACTCAGAGCAGAACCTGAATAACTCTTTGGAAGACCGGGATCGCATGGACTCTGAAATCCAGAGGGCCATTGAAATTCTGGACATCAAGATCTTTGACCTCAATGACCTCCGCCAGAGTCTGGTCAAACTCATAGATAAATAAGACACATGGAGGAAACCTGACTCAAGAGACAGAGACATACTGA
This sequence comes from Labrus bergylta, assembly GCF_963930695.1. Taxonomy (NCBI): domain Eukaryota; kingdom Metazoa; phylum Chordata; class Actinopteri; order Labriformes; family Labridae; genus Labrus; species Labrus bergylta. The sequence goes on from NC_089198.1 coordinate 17,680,047, forward strand.
TGACAGGGTTAGTCAAGATGGTGCTGGTCCCTGTCCTCTTCAAGCACAAGAGCCACCTCTGCAGGCTGTGGGAAGGTGTCCCAATGTGCTGTTCTCAGCAAGGTGTTGGCATAAGCAGCATACACATGCTTGTCCAGTCTAATGTAACGCTTCATGATGCTTTAAAGGGTAATGTTCAATGCAATAAACCAACTCTAAGGTAAGTGCTTCACAGTGCTAGGCAGTAGTAAGGGTGCTTGTAGTATTTCATAGGTATGACTTTTGTACACAAAATAACAGTGCAGAGTTAATATTACTGATAAGAGGCCTTGTTTATTTTTTATTCAACTGACAGGTACACATCATTACAACAAAATGAGTCAAAGCTAACAGGAACATTGACAAAATATTCAGAGAACAGTGAAACAAATAAAACGCTGCACAAGACAAACTTACAGTCTGCATACAATTACTTTGAAAAAGCTATAATTATAAATTTAACACAAACAGTGTTTCATAGTTCACTCTGGCATGGACATGGCTTAAAACATAAGATCTGAATATTTACAATAATATTAGAAAAATATATTAAAAAGTGTTGAGTCATAATGCCCTCATCACATCTGTACTAACACTAGTAGGAAACATTTAAATTAAGATAAGTTGCTGTAACCTGTATGTAAACGTACGTAGATAAGATACATCAAGTAATGACACTTAGAACAAATAAGTCTTTTGACATGACATAGATAAGTAATGTTCAAAGTTATGAAGTGAATAAGTCATCACTTAGTGTTACAGATAAGTTGTATTGAAGTCTTGGTGATCACCACGGACTTAAGAACTTATGATTCATTTAAGGAACTCACACATTTCTGCCTTCTGTCATTTCTCAGCACGTTACCTTTAGCTGTGGACAATATGCCAAACGCCTTCAGAACCTGTTACCATGCTGACTGTATTATTTAAAGGAGTATATGAAGCTGTATTTATTTATGTTCCGAGCCTTATTGTTGAGCCTTGGTTGTTGATCTTCGTGTCAGCTCTGTGTCAAAAAAATCTTGGGAGCTGTCGTCACGATTGGTTGGAAATAAAAACAAATGCAGTCACTAATGGGTGTGTTTTTAATTCTAGTATTTTTCAGTCTTTTTTCTCTTTGCTATCTCAGTGTTTCCCACACATAGACAATACTCGGCCTGCCAAATGGGTCAAAAGTGCTTATTCTTTTTGTATTGTTTGGATGCCATTACTCTTACAAGCATTGCAGAGTTTTAGGTTTATTTATTCCAATCATTTGTGTAAAGTTCTGAAATCTTCTTCAACCACTGCTTCTCTGCTACCCTGAGGGAGTGATTCAGGAAAAGATTGAGTCGCTTTTGTGCACACCAGCACTAAAACCAACGTACAGTGAAGAGTGAAAAGGTGACCGTCTGTTGAGAGTAGGTGGTAACTGCACCGCAGTATTTAAAAGACAACTTTCCAGCGATCAGGAAAACAATTAAATGTCCGTATTACCGCAAAATAAATGATCTGTAAATATTACTTTGATATCACTATTATGAATAAAACCAGAGGTTAAATCAGTCCAGGGCTGTCAGCAGCTTTATAAGGGACTTTGTCAATGGATTTCTCAAAAAGTACACAGTAAAAGTACTTTATATTACTTGTGCATGTAGTCTAGGAAGTACTAAGTCCAACCATATCAGAATCATTTTCTACTTATGGAAGAATTATTTTTTTTACAAGACATCAAAGTCATAAAAAAGACTCTCTATAGTGATTTATTATGGACTTTGACAATGGATTTCTCAAAAAGTACACAGTAAAAGTACTTTATATTACTTGTGCATGTAGTCTAGGAAGTACTAAGTCCAACCATGCATACATGCTTTCAGAGGCAGACTGTTAGACCGAGCAGGTAACAGGAGCAAACTAGGCGGAAATTTTGGAGCTATTAGCAGCTGCAATCTATTTTTTGGGGAACCAGACCTTAAGCGATAAGAATCCTAATTTTCCCCCACGGCTGCGTGCGTCAAACCTTCAATGACTCTTTGCCAATAGCAGCATTAGTAGTTTACTGTAGTTACATTTTTGCAGTAGCGTTGTGGTAGCATCACTGTTTTCTGACTCACAAAGCTTTTCAGTAGCTTAGCTGATTTATTGATCAAGTAGTGCAGTGATATCCAAACAAGCTACGTTTTCCCTACAACAGTGTTGAGGCCCAGCTGAGTGCTCTTTCGCGTCCCTGAATCAAACTGTTAAGGTTGAGTAGACGCCGTTCGTCATGTTTTTCTAATTGCACGATGTACTTCCGTATGACGGTGACGTCACAGTCTTATCCTTGATGCCCATGTCCTGCTGCTGGGGATAGTGCAGCCATACTGGGGACACACACGCAGGCTAGTATGTAAACCAGGGTTTGCAGCAAACAGTCTTTTCACAGTCTCATGAGAGGGCTCTATGATGCTGCTTCATAGGACCTGTTGAAAAAATACACAAAACACTCATATTCTATATTACATTTTTATTTGGTGACAACTTTAAAAAGTCTGCTTTCACCAGTAAGGGGCTTTTGTGTATGTAAATATTTCAGCATTAATTGAGGCGCTTACTTTAACCCATAGAAAGATCATGAAAACAAAGATTATGTTTCTGAATGTTTTGTTCAAGAGTGAACGAACCATAAAGGACTACACAGTTTTCATTTAAGATGAAAAAAATGAATGAAAAACACACTAGGCCTACATACACTGACTAAACTAGCGCCAAGACAACCATGCAAAGACACATATAAATAACAATACATTATAGTACAGTACAGCGGGTTTCCCATTGTTTTATGATAATGTAAATCACCAGTGAAGGAGCGCTCCCTTCTGTCATTAACAGATACCGATTTAGCACACGTGTAATACCAATTTCAACCGCTTGGGGGAGGGGTGGTATTGTTGTAAAGTAAAAACGATTAAAACCTCATTTAAAGAGGCAACGATTATAAACAGTGCATGTTTAATGTCGAATACAGTTGCACAAAAGCTGACTCCGCTGATTCCTTCAATGCACTTAACCAAAAGTTATTATGAACCATTCAATGACTAACAAAGTGTGGGAAACAATAACACTCGGGGGTCAACATTAAAGATGAGAAAGACGACGCTTCAACTTAATAGTTTCCGATAACTAGCCTATATTTTTTGACACTTGTACAATTGTTGAAAAGTTTTACAAAAACGCAAATTGTGAAGTAGCGCAAAAAAAAGACAAACTAAAATGATTGATAAAAACAAAGTAGGGTAGGCTAACACTCACCTTTGATTTAAAGAAAAGAGGGCCTCTCCCTAATTGCTCCGTCTGAATTGATTGCGGAGAAGTGAGGGAAGTGGGTGACGTAGTGTACAAAACCGATCACGTGCTTGATCGAGAAGCTTCGGCCCCCACATCCTTCATGTTATTAGGTATTTAAACAGGTAAACACTGCACCAAACTGACCCACCTTGTTTATTCATAGTTACCACTGTAACATTAAACTAGAATGTTCTATCTGTTTTACAGGTAGGCCAACAGGGTGCCAGTGTCACACTTTTTCACGCCCCCAGATGGCAGTGTAATTCAGCAAAATATCACCATGACGACCACGATTATAACCTATGTTTATTTTATTAAATTAAAGATTGATTAAACATATTCAAAACCTTCTCTGCTACATATTATAAAAAGCCAACACAAAGATACGGTAAAGTATTGTTCAAAGAGAGGTGAGTGCATGAGTACAGTGTCACTAAATTACAATGTCAAAATGAAAAATAGTTACAAGAGACAGAAAGAGTAATGTTTTGCATTTATTTCTAACATTTAAATATTAAATGGATGTTACAAACAATTGAATTACTTTGTATTTCTAACAACCACCTTTGCCCATAACTTGTCTTTCATCTGCTACCACGTGTGTAGGCTATCTGTTGTGAAAAACCTGCTCTTCATGTCAAAACAGCTAAAAAGTCAAACTTAAATCATTATAGTTCTGAAGCAAAAGATGGCATTTCACAGACCAGTAAACTGGCTGCTTACAAAAACGTTTGGCAGGAATGAATATGAACATATCATTTAAAAGAGTAGTTATTTAAACACTAGGATAATTATACAGAATCCAAAGTAATGACTCAAATTTTCACAAAAAACAGACAGAGAAAAGTAAAAAGAGGATTTTCCCTATATTTAAAATTACGACGGAGGATTAGGGCCACGTTAAAAAAAATAAAAATAAAAATAAATAAAATTCGAGATTAAAGTCGTAAATTTACGAGAATAAAGTCGTAATAAGAATAAACCAGGTCTTGCAAGACCACACATCTGACTTGGAGGAAGTTGTTTGCAGAGGAAAATACTTTCAAGAGTTCCACTTTCATCATTTTGCGCAGGCTGGTCTCTAACTCCTTAATTTATGACTTTAAACTTGTAAATTTAGGAGTTTAATCTAGTAAATTTACAACTTTATTCTCGTAAATTTACGGCTTTATTCTCCAAAATTTAGGAGTTTAATCTCGAAATTAAAAAAAAAAAAAAAACGTGGCCCTAATCCTCCGTCGTATATAAAATAACTTATTTAACATAACTGCATTATTTTACAATAGGAAATTACCTGTCATCACCTAATCACCTATCCAACAATTGTATCTACACATATATATTTGTTTTTATATTGTTTTTCAAACAAGGCACTAGATGCTTTTAAGATTCCATAATTTCACTTCATACACAGACTACTGTCCACCTCCATAAAATTGTGACCTTAAAAATATCAAAGCAGAAAAGAAGGATCTTCAGCGGATCGTCAAAACAGCTCAGTGGATTGTTGGCTCCCTTCTCCCATCCCTCAGAGACACCCACTCGCGCCGTCTCCACAAGCGAGCCTCAAACATCCGGAACGACACATCTCACCCTGTACACTGCATGTTCCCTCAGGCAGACTCAGGACCATTCGCACACGGACAAACAGACTGAAAAACAGCTTCTATCCCAGAGCTGTGGACAAACTCCTCAACCCATAAACGTTGTGTCCTTGTATACAATGATAATAAAGAGTCAATCTATCTATCTATCTAAAATGTCAGTGTTGCTAATTTTATACTAAGGCCTCAGTTTATATTCACCAGCCCCAGTTTCACTGGCCCCGCAAGCCAGAGGTTGTGGGTTCAAGTCCCTTCAGGGGTGACTAGAAGAGTTGTGCATTGGAAGCATGCTGGACCCATAACCCAGAGATCAATGGATTACATTTCTCCTCTCCTGTGTGAGCATTTTACAAGGACTAATGAGTAGACTCTCGCAGCTTTACTCGCTTAGCTTTGCTCTCAGTAAAAATGAAATATGATCTGATTCAGGAACTGTAGAGAGCGTAAAAGATATCATCCATGCAATGTGTAAGGCATCACTGAAACAGTGAGATAGTTCAACTTCCTGTTATCAGAATACTGTAGACTTTATTGAGCTTTCCGCATTCTGTCAGCTATAGACGCCCTGTGGTTGGTTAAGTTATTTAGGACACAACTGTTGGTCAGCACAGACAGTTTTGAGTTCAGGGTGTCTTTACTTTTCTCCCAACAGTAATCGCCTCCTTGATCCTTATTTACTTCTTCTCCTTTACTGTCCTCTTCATCCTCAACGTCCTCACTCTCTTCATCGCTGCGCTCATCTTTTTCCAGCTGGAGACAGAAGCAGATTATGGGTTAAACACAAAGAAAGTGGTCTAATATAATCAAAGGAATTGACTTAATGTACAGTATATATTCCCGTATGAAAGCTACTACATCAGAATGTATTTATGATTTGACAGTCAGAGATACCCTGTGATTTTAGCTTCATCAGTGATTCTTACCTTGCCTTTCAGGAACTTGTAGACCATGCGTAAGATCAAACCAGCCCAGAAGATGTGAAGAGCCTGCAGCACCATCAGCAGGACATTGAAAAAATAGTAGCCAACAAAAGGTTCAAACACCTCCATGGACAGCACCAGGGTGGTATGGATGATTCTGTAAATGATCAAATAACTTGTTAAAAAAGTGTTTCAGACAAAAGAATTACTATTTACGAATGACTGTAGTAAAGTCTAATATTGAATCAGCAAGCACAGAAAACATCTTAAGAGTAGACCTTACTTGCTGGGGAAAACTACCAGTCGAGTCACAAGGAAGACAACAGCGAACACAATAAACAGTGTGTCACACGTTCTTCTCCAGCCAGAGCCGTAGTTAAACATCTTGGCCGACTGCAAACATGAGAGTGAATTAATGGATCAAACAAATACAAACCACATTCAAAGCTTTATGACACAATATTTTAAAAGTGAATGAGCCAAGGCAGGAGGTTAGGATGATAGTAAACAGGAAGATTTGCAGGACCATTTGTGCTTTCAACGACCTTTTAATTATTTTGAAAATCTGGAATACAAGGTTGGTCCAGGGCCCTGCTTTCTCCTACTATAGAGAAAGAACCTTTTCTTTTCAGATAACATTGGAAACTGCTTGTCCTCATCTGCTTTCACAAGATTTCCCCTAAAGCTAAATTTTAGGGCCTCCTGTATTGTCATTCTATAATGTCTGTCTTTAAGGTTAGATAAGGTTTTTCCCAAAGAACTACAACCTCTAGTATCAATGCTAGGCTGCACAATCTGACAGAATCTGCTCACTTAACAACCTCAATCTGTGAATACAACACCAATTGCTGTATGGCAAGGGAGTTCCTTCTGCCTAGGATGAAGAAATTGAATTGAACCATGTTGGCCATCCTTGTTCTGTCACCAGCTAAAGCCTTACACTTATTTTATTTTATTAGCTGATAACCATATCAAACCTATTATCTCATAATAACCACAAAGACTAACCTATTCCCTTGATTTGAATTAAATCGGTTTTATTCCAGTGATTTCCTCTTTCTCTTCACTCTGTTGTTGGTTCTATTAATTGTTCTCTTCTTCGGGTTATATTTCTTTGTTCCTTATTTTATAATGATAGTTTTAAAAACTATTATCACAATTTCATTGCATTATCTAGAACTGATTTTATTGCATTTCTCCTCTGTACATTTACTGAGGCTGATTTTAAACTGCCTGCATTGAGCGTAAACACTTTGGGTCAGCTCCTGTTGCTTCTTTAGCTTGCTGTAAATAAAGGGTGATTTGACCTGTCTTGACCCAATGTCAGCTTTGTTCAGGATGAGGGTCAGCTTCCCAGCAGTTGGCATGATTTGTACGTCTTTGTTCTTGTCTTTGCTTTTTTTTCCCCTGATAGACATCTCACTGACTGCAATAGAACAGCATATTTGGCTTTTTAATTGGTTTCTCACATACACACTTTTGTTGTGTGTGTACACTTCAACCAAAGTGGCCTCTAGCTGTTAAGACTCAGTAACAGGATCTGCATGCTGAAAGAAACGTCCTGCAGGCTCATGCAGAGATCTCAGAGCAGATAGTTCTAAGAACAGCCCAGCATGCACCACTGACTCAAGTTTAGACGTCTTTCTTACCGTGTTACAGATACTCAGAGGCAGAAAATGGCAACTGAGAGGCGAAACTATGGTTAAATGCCCCGAAGGAATTAATTACATTTGTAATGTCCCATGTGGCTAAGGCTCCGGAGGCTGAATAGATGACATGCGACTCTCAATGTGCAAGTTGTTCTTTTGGATCCCACCATGGTCACATAACAGCTGCAGGAGTCTGCCTACAAATCTTTTTTGAAAATAATTTGAATTGACCTCATTAGCACAGAGTAAGTAAGATCTAATGTTACCTCCAGCAGGATGTCAGAGGAGTCATGGAGCAGCATGACCAAGGTCCCAATACGAATGTAGTTGACACAGTAGGAGAAGCTGAGCAGGAAGATGGTGGCCAGATGATGAATCACCTGTTCTTTAAAATCCTGGAAGATAAAACATTTGCAAATCAAGCCAGTAAAACAGAAAGACCTCCGTATGTCAATAGAAGACGTGATATTCCTGCACTTATCAACTTTGTGTGCAGTTGAGTTTCTCACGAGAGCAGCAATGGGAAACATCAACGCAAAATATGAGCAGGCTGAAGCAAACAGAAGACTTATGTCCTCTAAATTACAATGTTGGTTACAAACTAAGAGGAGAAATTAGAAATGAATACTCAGGTCCTCGCCTTCCTCTTGATGTCCACAGAGATCCGGAGGAGTAAAGAGCCATAAAAGCCCAGCTCTAACATGTAGTACCAGTAATGAGTTGTCTCCATGGGCTGTGAATGAAACACAAGGAAACATTAGGAAAAACCCTGCACATGTTTATAATTCTCTGATACTTCACACATAGACCAGCATCCTTGTAAACGTTTCAAAATGATTCTGACATCAGTGTTACTATCAGTGTACTGTCGATGTACTGGCAACTATCTGCTGCTATGACATCACTTCAACTAAAGAAACATATTTTTTTTTACACTTTACAATAATCCAACCTCTGAGAGTAGCTCTGGCATAATAAGAGATATAAAAACCTTTATCCAAAGTTGTAGAAAAGTTGTTTCCTGTTGGATTGTTTCTAAATAACTGGTAAACGGTTTTCTTATTTAAAAAAAAAAAACCTTACTTGCAAGCCCACAAGCTAATTCTTTGCTTTAAAATAAAAAATATTTTCCCTAAAAGTAGCAGCAGACTAAGTTGAATATGACTGAAAAGATAAAGAAACCATTTCCATAGTTTAAAAGAAAACTATGGAAATGCCAGGAGGACATTTACACAAACCAGATTGTTCCGTTCTGCACTACTAACCATCAACTATTGACTCAACTCGATATCAGGTTGAAACAAAGCTAAGATTCATTGTTCTCTTTGGCATGAGTGTGTAAAGAGGAAATAGATAAATTCCTGTTTTTGTTGTTGTTGAAAAATTTCCCTTCCAAAAAAATAGAATCTGTTTCCTTCACACCCAGATTTCTGCAAGATTATGTTACAGACGCGGCTATTCTCCTTTTAGGATTCAAAGTGTTGCCTTGTAGGTCCCTGTCTGTATCTGTGTGTGTGTATGTGTGTGTGTGTGTGTGTGTGTGTGTGTGTGTGTGTGTGTGTGCACTGTCCTGGGTGTGGTCCACCCTCCTTGTTCCCATTTTTTCCCATCTGTGTAAGATGAGCAGAGCTGTTAATCAGCTCACTCTCAGCTCCTAGTCTGCACACCTGCTCTCATTAGTACATCAGCCTGCAGTACAAATACTTGGCTCTTCATGCAGGAGCAGACTTATTATTGGTTCATTGCATCAGTGGTTATACTTCAAGACCAAATCTAGTTCTATAGGCTGCTGGCAAAACTTCTTTTTTTTAGCATAAGAAGGCTCCCATTAGTGAAACAACATTCAAAAGTTTGCTGCATCAACATTTCAAATGATCCATGTGAATCAATATAAACTGAGAGCGGGGATGATGAGCAACAATCTATTCTAATGTGGTGAAAAACTTTTTGTTTCAGTTTTGGTAATTCATAAAACCTTCTCCAACTATACAGTTTACATGCTTTATTAAAACATGCTCTCTATGTTTTCATGAACAACAAGCTAAAAGGGCACTAGGTGAAAAAAAGTGCACTTTTTGCAGTTTCTCTACGGAATATTGAGGTCTAACCAACACAGACTTATGTCAGTCTGATGTGTAGACATATTCTCTGAGTGCCACAGTTGTTTTTTTTCCCAAAGTCTAAATGACTTCTCCTTCACACTTTTCTTTCTGACCATTAATGTCAATAAACTGTTTAGGAAAAGAAAAAGAAGGACTGGACTTTTCCACTTCAGCCCAAGTCTCAAAAATTGATTTTCTGCTACTGAATGCATTGTGTCATTTTAACAGCATGGCCTTGTTCTGAGGCACTGCTAATGTGACATTTGGATAAAACTTTTCAAAAATGTATTCCTTCAACTCAGAAAAAGTTTGGAAAGAAATAATGAAAATGAATTTAATGAACTCTGAACATAGCTGTCTCTCCCAGGTAAGGAGTGCATAGAAAGTTGACATGTGGATCTAGCCTAATTTAAAGAGAGTCTGCTATGTGTCTGTTGAGTCTCATTAATCTAGCTTCCTAAAACAACCCTCTGCCAGTTCTGTTCCTGTGTTTGTAACTGACTAAGACTACCCTTAAAAGCTGACACAGCAGTATAGGCTACAACAAGAATTCATGTTTTCACCTGAACTGGGTATCCCCTCCAACATTCCCTGCGGTCCCAGAACCATGGCGTCTGTGGAGAAATATAACAAAGTTTTAAGAATAAATCTGAACCTGTATTTCAACAAAAAAAAAACATGAACTACTGAATTATTTCAATACACTCTTAATTCACAGAGAAGTATTGTTATAAGAAACAAAAGCTATGTTTCGTGACAATGCTTTTGCTGTCAAACTTTTCAAAGTACTCACATCAATCAAACAGACGAGACCAGCAGTGAAGGCTGTGAGGTAGAAAAAGAACCTCCAACTGTAAAAAAACAAAAAACTAATTTAAACAAAGACCAATAAAAAACAAGCCTACAGATTAATAAGCATAAATAGGAAAGGTGTCAGTATACTTCTCCTGCTGAGTATGGACATTTTCAGTGGGTGGTGAAGGAAGTGCTCTTGAGTGAAGCCATCTAAAACCTGAACTGTGGAGGGTAATTGAAGGAGAGAACACTTACGCAGCCTCACCAAACTTCTTAGTTTGACATGGTCTGTCTTGGTTCCTACGAAGTCTGAACCAGGTCTCGATCTGCCTTTGAGTTTTACCACACAGTGACATCAAACTTACAATTTCACTCTGAAAAAAATAAACCCCGGAAGGCTCAAGTTAGAGAGATGGAGAAGGATGAGGAGCAGGAGGTGTTTCTGTAATAATCTATTATATTAGAGTTTAAGATAGAGGCAAATAAAATTAAAACTGACAGGTACTATGCAACTATGCAGTAGCAAAATTGAAAGGGTTGAAAGTGTAATAGTAAGGTTTTCTTTGGATCTACTGGTGTTTGTGGGTATTCCAAAACAGATTACGATAAATAGACCCAATGGGATTAATTAAAGGGTCACATGATGTACTCTAGCTTTTTCCATATTTATCCTTATCATTTTGCTCTAACCTGAAGAAGAAGGCAACTGTGCATAATTTTCTGGGACCATTTCTTGTTTTTCCAAAAGCATAAACAGGATAATGAGAGGTACATAGGGTGGTGTATTTCCCCCCGGGCTGTAGGTATTTAATGGACAAGAATGTGTGACCATCACAGAACTCAGACCCTCAGTGTGCTCAGGTAACTTCATGTGAAATAAATAACAATGTTCTTTAAATGTAGCTGAGTTGCAATGACTGAAGACTTTTCAGACTAACCTGTGTAGGCTGTCTGCTCCTCTGGGTGTAAAACGACTCCAGCTTTGGGGAGGGGGCTGGAGTAACTTGTAATCTTTTCTTTACCCCCAAACATCTGCCCATGGGTGGGGCCAAATACCTGGGGGGAAGGCAAACAAAAAGAAAGCTAAAATAAATAATGATACACCCACTGTGGGACAGCAGACCTCTGATCGTATAGTCACATTCACTGTAAACAACAAACGATACAGTAGAAGAGATATAACTGAGGGTTACACTGAAAATACAATGCATGCATTACAGTAGGTGGCAAAGACAGTTTTTTTTGTTTATGCTTATTAGTAATACCACTCAGTGAAATCTCTCCGGCAACCCTAGAACACACTGCCACAATTTCCAAATCATCCACCTGCCTTTCAGATTTCATTCCTATTTGGTTTTTAAAAGCTGTGTTGCAGTCGGTTGGTCAAGATATTTTAACTATTATAAGCTGCTACGTTTTTAAACATGCCAAAGCTCACAACCATTTGAAGAAACCCTGTCTTGATCCCCCTTTTTAAAGTAATCTTAGACCCATCTCCAAGCTGCCATTTTTATCTAAAATCTTGATATGTTTTATGAATGACAATCAGATCTCAATTTAAATCTGGGTTCAGCTCCTAACACAGCAAAGAGACAGCTCGGGTCACGATTTTCAATGATTGTTGGCATCCGTGGTGAGGTGACTGGTTCATCTCATATCTATCAATGAGGTTTTTTTTTTTTTGTAATGCGGGCGATGCTTCATCCTCTTGTGCTCCTCTTTCTTTTGGGGTCCCCCAGAGGTCCATTTTGGTTCCCCTCTTATTCACTGTTTTCATGCTACCCCTGTGGCAAATCCAATATAGGCACAGCATAGACTTTCACTGTTACACTGAGGACCCTCAACTGTATGTACTGTACAGTTAAAAAGTGGCATCACTACACTTTCAAATACCATGGCCTATCTAGCAGAATTAAAAATTGGATTCTTCAAAGATGTTCTACAGCTTCATTACTCCAAACCTGACATGCTCATTATTACTCTGCCTCCAGTACTTTTAAAATATCTCCCCCGTTTTGGGTGCCCTGTCTAACAATGTTAGTAAAAAGGTCCACAGCTTTGAATCAGATCTCTTATAAAACACAGCTGACTAAATAAGCAGTTCTGCTTTGCTTAACGGAGACCATTAAGCAAAATCTGGTCATTACTTTCTCCTGCCGACTAAGAAAAAGTCATCCATGCATTTATTTTTCAGATGATCATGTTTCTTTAAAGAAAAATCTAGATTTTAATTCAGGTCAGACCAAATCATTTTTATATTGTTGAGCTAAACTACTGCAGTGATAACTATGGCTCTTACCATCAAGCTGACAACATCCCAAACATGCCCCCCCCCCCTATCTATAAAGAACAAAGAGGGCAGTTGTATTTTTACCTGTCAAACAGGTAACGTAGTGCGACAAAACCCAGTGCAAGTGGCAGAGCTATGAGGAGGTCCAGGGGTCGCGGCCGGTCAGCATCTGCCAGCTGGTCCATGTCCATCCAGGTCACACCTGAAGGAAGCCAGAAATCCTGTCTCCAGACATCAGGCAGCAGGTCCATTCTGTTATTGATGAACAGGTGGAGTTGAAGAAAAAAGGTGGGGAACACTGTGAAAATGTTAAAACCCTGGTCTTCATGTAAATGTGATGTCATTCAGGTAAACTAAGGTTGTGGAGATATTTGTACTGGGACTTGATTTGATTTGATACAAGACAGCAGTCGGTAACCCTTTGTGTGTGTTTGCGTGTGTGTGTGTGTGTGTGTGTGTGTGTGTGTGTGTGTGTGTGTGTGTGTGTGTATCCCTACCTCAGGTTAGAATGCAATAAAATAATAATATAAAATAAAATAAAATAAAATAATAGTAGAATATAACTCAGTCCATCATTAACCCTATGTAAAATCCACACAAGAATCTTCTGAACTGTTGAAAACTCACCTCAAAATATTTATAATAATAAATGCCATAATAAAATAAAAACATAAGCGAAACCAAAAACACCACAAACATAGATAACCATACAAGTGTTTACCTGAATAAATAGGAGTGGCCCCAGGACTGACCCCTGGCACACCTGGGGCCACTCCTATTCATTCTTTATATCATTAATATTAATCAAAATGTTTCTATTGCACATGTTTATTTATATGCTGATGAGACTTTTTCAGAATACTCTTATCTAGCTCTCTAACCATTAGAAAACAGCGAAGCCACTGAAACAGCCTTCAATCTCCACTTCTCAGGGTACACAGATCAAGTCTGTTTTCGACCTAATGAATCTCTCTCTTTTACTCCTCACATTCAGCTGCTAGTAAAAACGCTACCTTTTGTTTGAGTCCAAAAGGAGACTTATATGTGTACAGGAACTCACAAGCCTCGACTTTTCTTACCCTCTGCTCCAAAGTTTAGAACTGAACTTGGAAAAAGTTTGCTGCTCCCTTTGCTTTACAAAAACACCTGAAACTTAATGAGCTGGTCTCATGGGATGCTTGTAAGGGTATGTGAAATGACTGGGGACAGTCCCATCTGGCTCTAGATATTCTGCCTGATATCGTATTTGTAGGTGATCTAGACAAATCCTATTTGCTATAATGTATTCTAATTATGTAACCTATCTTATGTAGGCTATGACTATTTGTCTGTTGTCAGAAACTTTATGTGCTGATGACTTTTTTTGTCTAGGACACTTGAAAATGACATTTTTAATCTCAACAAGGTTTTCCCGATGAAAACCCGATCGTAAGTAAGAAGGGTATTTCAACGTGAAATAAACGACATTGTATAATAAGAACTAGTCTGCAGAACAAAAACTCACCTCGAGGCTGCTCTGTGTTGTAGGTGAATCGGTCAGTCCTGGATACAGAAGATAAAATCCACTGAAAACTCTGTTTTGTTTGAGCTTTCCCTGGTTATCGGCACCGCTTTATCCCTTCAACTAGGCTTCAGCAGGCAGGAGGTGGACCGTCATCACGGCTCAGGTGTAAAGTTAGACATGATACGGATTAGAAACGCCTACCTATTACAAATTGAAACTCGTGTTGTGAACGGTGCCCCCACTACTCTTGAGGACGAAACATTTCTTCCCAAAAAAAATAAAAAAATATTCAAATCATCTTTTCACACAATTCTTCATCCAAACTTCCATCATTGGCGATACAGATCATTCTGGCGTGCTCTTATTCTGAAGGTTTCCGGTACAGGATGTAACTTGATATTGAAACACCTGGGGCGTCTCCTGCTGTTGAAGCGATGGTCACAAAGCCAGGGTAACAAAGCTGGTACAAGCCTATTATAGCTTATCCTATTATACAGTCATTACCTAAAATCACAAGCATCTGTAATGTTTTTGGCTGAAATGGTGTTATATTACCCCTGTAACATACCTTAAACATGTTGGGTAGCCTAAGCTTTTAAAAGCTCAAAGTCAAACAGTGAAACATCTTCCAACATTCAGTCGTGAAAATTAAGTGTTATCACCGGACAACAGCAGAGCCATGGCCTACATTTGTTCAACATATCCTCAGGTTAGATTTTCTGATGCAGATTAAAACTGTGACCTTTTTAACATGCTATGTCTCTGTTGACATTAAAGTGATATTATCTAACCATTTGAACAAATAAAAGGTTTTTTTAAAGGTTTTTTTTTTTATTTAACCTCACAAAAAGTGAACCATTAGCTTGTTTTATGTTTGTTGGAGCAGGTCTTGGCTCATGCTAGATAAGGTGGCAAACTACTTTAAATATTGCTTTGTCATTTGTTTTTGGACACGGTTAGTGACTTTATGACTATTTATGTACTTCTGCTGTTTTTCTAATTCTAGCCATTAAACATTAGACTAATCTACGAGTCATGACAACATCAGCTTTTGAGCCCCAATGTATAGTATACAAACTTCAGTTCACATGAAGTTAAGTTTGTATTACTCTAGTGCGTGCTTGACAAAACCCTGGCTGAATTTGTTATAATGCATTATGCGTTGTATCTCATTACATTTCCTTAAAGCCTATGCTACCACAAGTTTTTTTTTAACTTTAGTAAGAAACATTTCATGACAGATCTCTGATAGGAAATACAGAGTATATTTTATTACATTTCCTTGTGCTCCATTGTAGGTTAAACTCACTTATCCTAGTTTACTGTTCTCCAGGAAAGCAGCAGCTGACACCCACAGCGACAATCCCGGACGCTTCCAGGACTCCCTAGTTTGAAGGTAAACACACCTCTAATGGAGTGTGCTTGGAGTGGCTGTGGAGCCTACACACTTTACCCTGAACTATGTCATGTGCTGTGGCAGAGAGCTCTGTGTTTGACTGCTGTTATACAAACTGTGGTAATGACAAACACACACACACACACACACACACACACACACACACACCCTTAACACACAGACACACTTCTTTTTTTTTTTCCAAACCAATGCCATTTTGTAAACACAGACTCCAGGCCTTCTCACACAGTCCTCTGCTTGAAACAACACTTGTAGCTCATGTTATTGTCATGGAGATACGTAAGCATCCCCATTGTTATTCAGTTTAACTTTGTTTATTGACACATCAGTCAAGAGCTGTATTTGACTAAAGTACACGTGCATTATAGTCATGTAAATGTCCTTCGGTTGTGTGTTTGTGTGTGAGTAAAAGTGTAGGTGTTTCTGTGGTTATAAGGGGAAAGGGGGGGGGGGGGTTTAGAGATGGAGTCATATTACCAGAATAGATAGAGTCTTTATTATCATTGTATACCAGGACACAACAAAACTTCGTTAGCAGCAATCCTAAACAGCAGTGTTTACAAAAACAACAACAACAAAAATATATTTGTGGTGATATGAAAGAGAAATATGCAAAACGTGGCCAGAGCAATTGCTGTTCAGTGAATGAATGATAATAATGATAAATAAATAGACAGTTGTGGTGACTGAAAGAATATATACAGTTATTATTTTGCAGTGACTGATTAATTAAACAAATGTATATAGAGAGATAGAGTGCAAATAAGTGACGTTATAGTGCAGTGAAAGAGTATATACAGTTATTATTGTGCAGTGACTGGATGAGTAAATAAACAGTTTTAGTGCAATGAATGAATAAATAAATAAATAAATAAATAGACAGTTAAAGTGCAGTGACTGAGTAAATAAATAGACAATTATAAAGCAGTGAATTACAAAGTTATTGCACAAGTAATATTGAACAGTTATCAGTGGTTAGGTAATTATTGCACATTGTATTCCCGTGTTGTTGGGGGGGGGGGTTTATGGGTTGAGGAGTTTGTCCACAGCTCTGGGATAGAAGCTGTTTTTTAGTCTGTTTGTCCGTGTGCGAATGGTCCTGAGTCTGCCTAAGGGAAGGGTGGTGAACATGCAGTGTACAGGGTGAGATGTGTCGTTCCAGATGTTTGAGGCTCGCTTGTGGAGACGGCGCGAGTGGGTGTCTCTGAGGGGTGGGAGAGGGGAGCCAACAATCCACTGAGCTGTTTTGGCGATCCGCTGAAGATCCTTCTCTTCTGCTGCAGTGCAGCTCGAGTACCAGACAGGACAGCCGTACGTCAGGATGCTCTCGATTGTGCAGCAGTAAGAGTTCTTCAGCAGATCGCGAGGAAGTCTGTTGCGCCTCAGGGTCTTCAGGGTTGCTGTGCCTTCTTCATCAGGTGTGCTGTGTTCAGGCTCCAGCTCAGGTCCTCTGAGATGTGCACTCCCAGGAGACACGTTATATTACAGAATATTAGTTGATGCACATTCAGGAAGATATTTGCATACAGTTTGCACCTGTTTGCCTAGCCAGTATGACCATGACAGATATATATATTGCTTCTGCATGTGACAATATATACATATATACAATATATACAATATTTCTCTTTACAATATAACATACCAATTATGATCCTGAAATGGATGATGGGAACTGAGTGCCTTTGTTGTTTCATCAAGGAGGTAAATTGTCAGAGCCCACCGAAGCAGAATCTGTCCTGTTGATTGCCTGACTAATGAGGTGGGGGTCGTTTCTCTGTTACTAACCATCTGTTGGAGCCTGATAAACTGAATTCTGTGGAGGGTTGGTCCGAGTTACCAAAGTCTGACTGTGAACTGTATCCCCTCAGAAAACGTAATATAGTAATATAGTAATTGTTTAAGCTTGAAACAACTCCTTCCACAGAGGAGTCAGACGAGGAGATGAACAGAGTGTAGCCGAAACAGCCTTTATTTACATTTACAGAAAATGTTCACAGCGAGTGAAATGATTGACTTTTAAAAGAGAGCAGGAGAAGACTTTTATGATCATAAAAACCTTACAAATGTACAGGACTAGATCAAAAAGAGGCACGACTTACTGCTCTGACCTAGGGGGTCAGAAAGTTCCTCACAGGAGCTTCATGTTAAAGGTGGCTTAAAGGTATTGTTACTGTTTGATAGTGTTACACAATACAATAGAAACGATGTATATAGCTAATGTGACTCTGGCTGGAATTTACTTCCAAGCTAATGTTGTGTTTTAAAGGATTTCAAAACCACTTCCTAGCCTTTATTAAATCAGCTAGGAAGTGTTTATTTGTGCTAGCATTCACAGTTGTCAAACAGCAGCTAGTTAAGTTGTTTTAATTCAATTGTGCTTTACAATTAAAACGAGCAAAAATGGTAAAACACAAATCGACGAATAATTAAACAAAAACTCAGGCAAATAAACATGTATTTGAAATTAAAAACAAGATACAATCTCCGAACCATGAAAAGAGAGAAGGGGAAACAGTCAAGAGAGTCTGCAGAGAGAATGTTAGAAGGAGGACAGAGCAGGCAGAGCCAGGGAAAGAAGCCTGTTTAGACTAGATCTCACCCCCGTCGGGTTAGGATGTATGTTCTGTGCTCTTATTTCTCTATGGTGAACAAAACCCAAACATAAATTCACCATAAATATAACAAAAAAACTGGTAAATAAGCGCAAAACAATGCCAGTGGTTAAGAAAAAGCCAACTAAAAAAAGTGAGTTTAAAGAAATGATTTCATAAGAGGGCACTAAGTTTACTGCTTGACATCTCCATGCAGGGAGTCCAACAGCTGTGGGGCCCAAACTGCAAAGGCTCGGTCACCTTTTGTGACCAGTTGAGTTTAGGAACTGCTATGAAGCCCTGGAAGAGGATCTCAGGTACAATACAGCTCATAGGGTGGGTAGGGCCTGGTCATTTAAGGCTTTCAAAACAAGCAATAAAAACCTTAAAAGTCAATTCTAAAACTCAAAGGTAGCCATTTAAAGAAGCAAGGACATGTGTAATGTGGACACTTCCCTTGGTGAGCATTACAAACATGACAGCAACAAAAATGTCTCAACCAAATGTTATGATCCCCATTAATTATTATCTTATATCATGATCATGCTACAAGAACAGTCAGGGGATCCCAAACAGGATTCATTCTCTGGATTATGGACGTCTACCGAATCTTCTACCAAATCATAGATAATAAATTTAGAGATTTACCTGAATGAGTTAAACCTCTAAGCTTCTGTTGGCCAAAATGTCAGGGGATACTGACAGAGGGACATTCCCCCTCCCAGAGCCATGCCGTTACCATGTTTGAAAAGGTGTCTGTTTCATTTTAAGTACTAAAATACATAACTCTGCAGAATCTGTGGGAAGAGAAGAACAACTATAAGTTGCTGTACGAACTGTCTCTGTAATTTACCATACTCCCAGTGTAATGTCTTTTGATAAATGAATGATGTACAGGTGAAAATACTAAAATTCTGACTGAAAGTTTGAAACAAGTCCGAACATTTTACCCACAATCCTCTCACCAGCCAGGTTTAACTTAAAAACACGTGAACATTTCTGGCTCAATCACAGTTTAATCTCATAGAAATCATTGGACTCTCACTTGTAGTTCTCAAAACATCCAGAGGAGGTCACAGCTTGTCAGCAGGTCATGTGGCTCGCAAGAGGAACTTTGAGCTACCAGGGAGAATAAGGGGAGTTAAAGGGAAATCTTTTTTTTAAATTATTAGGAATGACTGCCACTGTTTTTGGTACTTGTCATTCAAAACTAAATCCATTGAACTAGCCTAGACTCTTGTTTTAGACATTAAAGTGAAGTTTGCTCTCACATATGTATGTCTGTCATCCACACCGGCAGAATGCTGAGGGTCTAAGACACTTAGCGTTGGGATATAATTCATCAGGGTGGGGTGATCTGACTCTGGATCCTTGTAAATCAACTGACTGTGTCTCTTTACGAGCCTCCAATTGATTGTTCGATTGATTTCATTTGCTCTAAATCTTATTTATATTGATCTGAGGGAAGCAGTGAGGACAGCCTTTGTGCAAGAAAAGGTTTTGTGTTTGTAAATTTTGGTGTGTTTGTGTGTGCATGTGTGTGTATTGATACGAGAACCCTGAAGTCCCCAAAAGTTGGAGAAGAAAAACATAATCAATAATAATAATAATAATAATCAAGATAATTATATTTTTCGCACAAGATATTGTGTTTTGCGCACAATATAATTGGATTATATTTTCATTATAGTGCACACAAGATGTCATCTAACTTGTTGTACGCACAACATAATATCTTGAACGCACGATATAATTATCTTGCGGGCACAAGATAGTACTTTTTTTTTTACTTTCAGGGACTTCAGGGGCTCCGTAGTGTTGTAAATGAATGACTCTTTCTAAAATAAAGACAAGACAAAAGCTTTATTTGTTAAAAAAAAAACATAAACGATCCCACTTCAAAGAAACATTAGGAAAATATCTAATTTGAAGCGAGTGTCTACATCCAGGAAGTTCGACTATATACAATAGTTTGATATTTATATACAGTCTTCTGGTCGTCATCAAGGAAACAAATCAACTTTTGAACTAACCAGTAAAATATCAATACTAAACTTTATATATAAAGAGCCTTTCATTAACACATTTTAAAAGACTTCACTGTATATCAAGGTCAGAAACAAAGTTACAAAACAAGTGGCAAGAGGAGCAGTAAGATCATTAGTATGAAACAGATAGTATAGCTTCTTCTCGTATTCCTATAGGCACTGTTGAACAGTTTTGGCTGGTGCACTGAAAGGGGCCTAAAGGCAAGAAGGATTAGGCGGAGGAATTTAGTGTACATGCATTTCATAATCATAACTTTATATGACACATATTCAGCCGGGGCTGTGACCCCGCACTGAGCCTCATAAGCCTCTTAAAGGGATGGCGACTTTGAATAGAACAACCCCAGAATAAAATATACTGTAATAACCAGTATGTTTTATCAACTACAGCTTTGAAACTAGAAAATATTAAAAAGAAAATAGATACCAATAGTGCTGCTCATGCTCAATGTCAGAGATTTAAAAACTATTCATTTAAAGTGAAGCTTTGGTAAGTTAGAAATCGTCGTTACCTGAGGATCATCTTAGAGGTTATTTAAAAGCCTTAAAATATCCAGCATGGTTCACTTTTTAAAAAAAAATGACATCGTCCACATTTTGGTTGAGCTGATTTTTTTAAAAAGAAGGCTCCAACTAAATGCTGCATGGACGTTTAAACCCTAAATCAACACTTAGAGTTGACAGTGCTATATCAAAATATTTAATAAATGTACACATCAGATCTGTCTTAATGATTTCAATGCCTAAACATAACTCGTTTCATTTCTCTTTTATTCAGTCAGGACCTCTACAGCAGCAGAACTTCTGTTCTGTTTTTATGATTCAGCCCTGGGTTTTGTAAAAACATTGTGGGATTAATATTAATAACATGATGTAAGTTATGCTGTGATACAGATCGTCGTCTCCCTGTGGTGTTTGTCACTCTAAAAGCTGCAGTGGAAGTCTGAGATAAATATGAATTAATGTTTAAAATGCGATTGACTTTTTTTTTTTGTCCTTTATTTCTATTACCTCAACCGAACATACTGTAAAAAAAAAAAACAGCAGTTTCTTTCATTTTTGATTATCTCAAACTTCGGAAAAGGAATCTTTGAACAGAACATACAAAAACCATCATCAAGTCCCTACAAAGAACCATTCATTCACCCATCATTTTCATCTCCTGATCTCGTCTTCACACCAGCGCATAATCAAACTGTCCTCTGTCCAGACCCTCCTTGTGGTCCGTCCACGACGATGCCGGCATGCTGCTGTAGGGATCCAACAAGATCCGGACGCAGCGAACAACGAGAAAGAGCAGCAGCAGCACAAGGAGGCCGACGAAGCAAAGGGCCGTTCCCTGCTCGGGGTGCCCTGTCATGGGCTGCAGCACCGTCGGACCCCGGGGGAACCCGGGTGGAGCAGGAGAGGAGAGCTCATAGTCCACCACCCAGTAGTTTGTGTCGCTCATGTTGGAATAAAAGGATATTTTGAAGCGTAAATGTTTTCTGGGGTAAATTGTATTAAGCAATCAGAAGATATTTTGCATGGCTCTTTGTTATTGAGTATGATTTCTTAACTCAGAGAGAGGTCACATAGTGACAGCTGGCAGATGTCAACTAATTACACTCAACCCACAATTTTCCTACCAGCCGCAGGGGAAAAAAAACTGTTCCAGGAGACATAACACAGGACAAATCAGTGGTGAGAATTAATAAGCCCTCTGGTGAACAAGCAGCAAGCCGAGGCACGCTCAGTTATTAGATTTAAGCGGCTGGGGTTTTGGCTTCTGCCACACAGAAGCACGCGCTGTCAATACAAGCTTGAGGTCAAGACTTCAACTTCCAATCGTCTTCACCATCCTCAACGCATCCTTCAATACTCTAAGTGTCATCCAATAGCTGCCCTAGAGGGGCATTTCTTGTGATTACAAAGTGAAGAATAAATCTCAAATGAGCGACTGAAGATAGTCCATAGATCAATCAGAGGCTATAAATGATCCCTGCTGTGGTTCTTCAGAGAATGTGTTTGCAGTCAACCCGTTTGACCATACGGCAGTGAGTTGTAGCTTCTATTTTTGAACCTTCATCTCCATCCTGAGTCACCAGGAACATCTTTATTGGGTAATTCACTCATCAATGTACCTAGGAGGAAAGAGCAAAGATAGGTTAAAACATGAGTTAGTTTCCAGCATTGAAAGGTGCTGAATTGAAGGAAAAGTCTGATTGATTCAGGGGGTTCAGAGCTTGACAGTAGCCTTAGAACCTGTCAAGGATTATAGATTCTTACTTCCACGAGGGAGGTGTTTTCACGGACCCCAAACCATGCAGAACAACTGAACCCCAGGCATTCAATATGGAAAAATTAAATATCCCATCCCAACTGTTAATACATAGCAGATACAATCCTTTAACCCAATCTGTAAGATTTTATTTATTCATTTCTTTGATGGGTACACAACATGAGCATCAGTTCAAAATTACAAAGTGTAAGAACGCTAATTCACATCTGTATTCTCCAAGACGGTAACATAAAAAACACACAAATGTACAAAAAAAAAAAAGTCCATAATTTAAATTAAAAATAGGTTAAAAAAAAAAAATGACAGAGACTTAGCACAAGCACTAGCCCTCTCTTGAACTCAGGTACATCCTCATACAGGATAAATAAATCAGACACTGATGAGGGCAGAGGAAAAAGAATGTGGTGAAGCCCCTTGGAGAGTTGCTGCACTCTTGCACAGAAACACTCTCCATAGCCTCTTTAATGGGCTGAGGAGAAGAGAGACATTTCCTGCTGCACTGTAGGTTCACTCCCCCGTCAGCAGAATCTATTCCAGGAGGCTTCGTCTCCCTCCTCACAAACCGTGCAGACCCCTCGCAAACACGAGCTGATAGTCCCCCTGCTCTCGAGATGATGGGGCTGAAGGGCCGAGCGACCATTTAATGGGGGACTTGAAGAAGTAATGAAAGAAACTGCCTGCAACAGATTCAATTATCAAATGGCCTCGCTGGTTCAGGTAGAAGTAAACTAAATGAAAACAGTCGATAGTAAATGAAGAGTCTTAAAGAAGACATGAAGTTTACACAACAGAACAGGCAGCACACATCAGTCAGAGTGCAAACCACTTCAACGAGGCTGCAAATGAATGAGAGAAAACAGCAGATGGGTTGTTTTATGTTATTTAATTACTCACACAACTATTTGTATCATATTTATTTGCACAGTAGACTTTTTTTAAGGATTGATTTCTTTAATCAGCTGCCTGAAAACTTGAAAGAAAACGATACAAGACTTGATTTTAATGTTATCTGACTTCCTTTTTTCATCTTTAATCCTTTCTGCCCAGTCAACATATACTGGGAATTCTGCATCACGAACCAAAATTTTGCTAGGCACTGCAACTTTACTTGACAGTTTACTTTATGCAACATTTGCAGAATATTCAGTGGTAAGAGAGGGTTGTATAAATTAAACTCCATCCTCCATTTTTTCCCCACTGACTCACTTTCTCCACAAGACAGGAAGTGCAGCAAGAACATTTTTAACACGACAAACTTGTTTGTTTGTTTTTAAACAGCAAGCACACTCAGTAGATATTTAAGTCAATTGGAGATGGGGGTTTGAAGATAAGGTATACTTATCCAAGGTTATACTAATGCAAAAAAAAGACAGGAATGGAAATCCCAAAACAAACACTGTTTTAAGAAAAAAAAAAAACAAGCATCATCAATTTCACAGCTCATCGATCCTCACTGAAAGATCTGCTTTGGTTCCTAAGCAGCAGATAAATCACACTGTGGTGCCTGAACACATCTGATTTACATTTACAGTGAAAACAATTAACTGTCTTTCAACTCAGACTGGAGGAAAATGTTGACAAATGTCACAGACACACAGTTCTTTCAAAAACAAACAGTATAATAAGTTAAAAAAGAGATTTACAAAAGCCTCAAGCAGCCATGCAGGTGAGTTCTCAGGACAGAGCACATGCAGCGACATATGGCGTTCCTCGTGGCTGTAATGCCTGTAATACCTCCCGTTTATACCTGTGGATTATGACAGTAGCTTTGAAAATGTCAAGGACTTCTCTGAATAAAAAAGTGAGGAAATCATATCGTAGAGAGTCAACACTGAAATTCCTAAATATCTAACTATAACAGTAACAGTACATATGAAGCAAGGAGCTCTATGTCATTGAAATCTTATGTTAAATAATATTTAAAAATGTTTGATCAATAACCGTAAGAGACAAAACTGTTTGGTTCCTCCATATTTCTTTTATCTCTGCAGGTCCAGAACCAGAACAAATCTCCCTCAATATTTCACTCATCTAACAAAAAGCGATTTCATTTCTAAACTCAAAGAACAAATAATAAGAAAAAAAATAGTCCTTACATTTAAAGCACATTTCAAATATTTATAAACTGCTTTTAAAACAAAGATGATACAATTTAATGTTTTTCAATCTCTTTTTCAGTCCCCTTCTAACGCAGGACATAAGACGCACATGAATGACCTAACGTCTCACTTAGACATGTTTGCATTAGTGCAATGTTGGTACATGAAGAGAAAAGTTCAGCCAAAGTCAAATACCCTATACAGTGTGTTAACACACACCTGGCCAATGAAGCAGATTCTGATTCTGAAGTACAATGCAGCAACAGCTACAGTATGTGTGATCTCTGTGTGAGTCCGCCTTTATAATGTGAAGACTTGAGAACATGTTGAACATCTTTAAGAACATCTTCTCTCGAAATGAAAATGTCAGCTGATTATCAAAGAAAGCTTAAAACCTGAAATATGATTTAACTTCAATCATGTCTCTCTAAATGTGATGAAGAAAAAATGAACTGGCTAAGCCCTTTTTAAACAAGTGATACATTTTATTTATTTCTGTCTTATAAAACATTGCACTTTTCAAATAAAGGCAATTTACACGATTCCAATGTGACATTAAGTTATACTAAAGCACAAAGTTATAGCCAGCACAATGCAACCTGTAAACGTGTGACTGATAAAGAAACCACACACAGAATGACCTCCACGGTTCCACACACAGACTTCTACACACTAAAGTTCGAATACAACAAACACTGCAGGGATAAACAAACATGTGGATGGTCAGATTAGAGAACTCACTTTCCAGCTGAAGTCACAGGTGAGGACGTGTAATCAGATACATGCCGGGATGATGAAGATGACGATGATCCAGCAGCAGCAGCTGTTCAGCACCTCGGACAGCTCTGGGCTTGCTCAGCTGCACGCAGAGCTGCAGGTCTGAACTCTGTCACATCCTGCAGCACCTCCTCCGCTTTGTCAGGACTTTAAGTCCGCTCAGTGGACGGATCTGCCCCACCTCCCCGATCTCCACCCCCTACCCCCGTCTATCTCCACTTCTGACTGTCCCTGTATGGACTGAACACATAATCTTTTCCTTTGGATGAGTGAAGCCCAAAGAGCTGCATGTGGCTTCTGCATTATGTAAGAGGACTGCGTGGGGCAGCCAGTATGGCACACATAGTGCTCATGAGTTTATATCACTTTTATTGATGTTTACTAAAGCATATAACTCTCTCATTTTCTAACAGTTTTTCTATGCACATTTTCATCAACTTTCGTATAAAGAAACATATTTGTTAATGGTTGACAGGTGTGAAGATAAAAAAAAAACTTTCATGAAGATGAATACTTCGGAAAAGGAATCTTTTAACAGAACATACAACAACCATCATCAATCTAAGTCCCTACAAAGAACCATTCATCCATCCATCATTTTCATCTCCTGATCTCGTCTTCACACCAGCACATAATCAAACTGTCCTCTGTCCAGACCCTCCTTGTACTCTGTCACCCTCTTTTTTAGGGTGTCATGTGTTGTACAAATATCAAGGCCATCATTAACAGTTTTATACATTTCTGCTAGGATTTGACTTTATTCCTCTTATAGAAACATACTTTTTTCCCATAAGTGATGTGGAAAATGTGGAGAGGTTACTGTTGTGTTATAGATTGTATTGTGATCAATGACATTGAGGCATTCAGTAGCAGTGTTATGCAATGAAGAATAACCACATTATAAGGGGTGTAAAGTACACTGTAGTACTCTTATCCCTTTGGGACAATAGAAACTGATCAGTAATTATTTTTTTAGGGTCCATCATTTCTTAGAGTCCATAATTTCTTAGAAAGTATCCTTGAACGACCAATGTAATCTACTGACATGATTTATTTGATATTAAATATTAAATATAAATAAACAATGTTCTGAAACTTAGACAACATTTTACAATTGTTGCCCCACATTGATAGATAGTATATACTACATCTGAACAATTATTTTTTTTAAGTCAAAAGGCCCATGGCATTATTTTTACTTTACTCTAGTGAAAATCAGCATGATTGACATAATACATAACAAACTAATGTTTGGAACTTGTTTAGAATAAGCGGGTCTAAACTAAATCTGTTGAGTTTATGAATTAATAAAGTTGAAAAAGAAACTCCAGATTATAAATGCTCGGGGACAAACAGCTTGATTATACTGTTTCATCTTAATTGAGCCTTCAATGTAAGTTTTGCTGAATTACGTGATCAAGATGTGGAACAAATCAAGTGGAGCGACCTGATTTGCGCCTGCAGCTAAGGCTCAAACACTCACTGTTAGAAGTAAATTAATTGAAACAATTAAAAGGTGTATAAACACTGGGAATGATTGCTGTCCATACACATTCACATCTCCCCTACCTGGGACCGCCCTGGGATCTCTCAGTGGGTTTAATTAATAGTCAGCATTGTAACAGTGGTCTACAGGGGCTCATTATCAAATCACAGCCAGAAGAGCTCCTGCAGTCCGCCCACTATACGCTTATAATTGGTAAAGCTTTCCAACCTGCAAGGTTATGAAAGTCAACATTTCCGTTGTTTTCTGTATGGTTACAAATGGTTCGGGGGGGGGGGGGTCAAGCTGTGGCCCAGGGAAGCAAGAGTAGGTCATGGCTACAGGGTATCTGGACCCTGTCAGACAGGTAGGTTGAGTCATATAAATTCTGGTTGTGTGGTACTTGAGCCTGTGTTTGAGACCTTTCCTTTAGGCATACAAGACTAGACATATCCCACCTCCTTCAAAAGGATTGGTCAAATCTTATCAAGAGAAGAATACCTTGATTATGATGTCAAAGTGGTAGCATAAATACATTTAGTTACATATGTCTGAGGAATGGCCCAAGAAAGAGTTTCAACAGGAGACGAGATGAAACAAGTGGCAGAACACATAGCCTATATAACAACCTTTTGTTCATAATTGTCCTGTTGTTGTTAATGAACAGATGATATTTATGTCAGAAGGGATAATTTGAGATTTTGTTAAATATTTAATTCAATTTATTACAGAGAGTTAGAACAAAGCTTCAGCCAGCATCCGGCTAGCTTTATGGACCGCCCCTCAACTGGGACAACAATATTGCCTCTCGCCGGGTGTAATCGACTATTCCTTCAGTCTTTTCAAACAGAAATGAAGTACAGGCGTCTGCAGGCAAATGAGTTCTGATCTTATTTACTCAATGAAAACGCTAACGCTAAGTGTAAAACACCTCAGAGTGAAACACCAAGCTGTAAATCCAAAAGTGTGTTCACAAGAGTTTATAATACCACAACTTCCTTTAACTTAGTTTAGTTATTACGACTGAACATAGCCGAGCTTAGTTTAGAATAAAGGCGGGAATTAGAGAGAAAGATCTAACCTTACTTAGTCCAAAAGTTTGTCACAATGCCTGGAATATCATAGCTTAATTTAGCTTAATTTAGCTAAACTTAGTTAGCACAGCCTAGCTTAGTGTAAAGACTGTAAACAGAGTGAAACATCTAACTTTAATTTGTCCAAAAGTTTGTCCAGCTCAGTGTTAAAAAACAAAAACTGAAGTCTGAAAGTAACACATTTTTTTGCAGGGGTTTACATGTGGAACAACCGAATGTCCAGTTACTGAGAATTTCTGCAGGCTTTTAGTGTTTGCCGGACAACGTCAGAATGATATGTACTCTGAATTCACACAAACTGCATTCTTAAAGTACTGTCTTTCTCAAGAGACAAAACCCACAACAAAGTTAACATAAATAAGGAAAATATGATTTAAATGACATTAAAACACAGCATAATGTCTGCTTACGTAATGTTCTGATGTTAATGCATACAATAAAAGCCTTTTTATTATCATGTAGGTTAGAGCACAGCTTGTGTAGTGTGTCCCCAAGAACATACTGTAATAACTGGAGAAATACATAAAGGAAAGAACTGCACTGCCTCTGAGGCTTTTTTCTGCTTCCAGTCTGTTGGGTTGATGCATTGGACCCCTTTTATTCAAGTACAATAAGAGCTCTCATTGCTCAAGGGGCAAAACATGGACCTTTTGCAAAAGGATGCTTTTAAAATACCTGGTAAAATAAATGTATGTCAGTCAACTTGTGCTGCAGGAATGAAATATGCAGAAACCTAGGAATACAATTATTAATTGGGAAGTAGGAGCTTTTTTCTATGTTTTAAGAGCTTATGTTTGTTCACACAGCCTCTGAGCTGGCTTCAGACGCAGTTTAGATAAGCATCTGGACTTCAGAGGAGTGAAGGTTTGTTAGTTAAAGGACGTCCCCAGTCATTCATCACAACAGACAGCTGCGGGATGAGGTCCTCTATTTATTGGCCCTGTGTGTGAATCTACAGGCATGTTTTATTTAAAGCCTGATCTATCATCCCTATACCACCAAATCCATAGGTTTATCAACCAGTGTCAATGGCAAGATCCATGGACATCTATCAAAGCATGTCAGCTTTGAAATGAGAAAACAAAGGACACACACACACACACACACACAGACACACATAAACATACAACGTGCAGTTTAATTTCCCCTTGTGAGCAGAAACACACTCTGTGCACACACAAAGCTGCTGACTCCAAGGAAGTCTGGGTGATACAACTCATAAAACTGCTCTCTTTATTCCGCCCATAGATATAGATTGCTGGTTGAAAAAAAAAGGAGAACGCATGAATACAACGCTCTTTAGTCAACACAGTTAAAATTATGAAGGAAAAGTTGAAGGATGAAGTGATGTTTAAATCTCGATGGGATACTCAAGAAAGTATTGTGGGAAATTGATCATAACATTTGGAAAAAATGTGCCAACAATTGGATCATTTATCAGGCAAACTTTGAAGCAAATGTTCTCTGATCCAGTTTTCAGAGTTTATTTTTAGAAATACCAACAAGTTAAGAAGCCGGGTCTGTTTCCCATATAACCTCTGGTCTGAATGGCTGTATTAAAATATCTTTATATTGAATCAAACAACCCAGCACATTCACAGATAGATAAGATCTGTTCAAATATTATTCTTAGAGCTCAATGACTAGTTCTTTACTCAATTCCTCAATTTACTGTACGGGCAAAGGCATAAATACAAAATGTTTTAGTCGTGCTTAAGGCTGTAGGCATCATTAGTGCATGCGATTTTAAAGAGATGTATTGAACAACCATAGTGGAGACCGTATGAGTCATAGCAGCAGTAGAGGAAATATGAAGTTACTTGTCTGAGCGGGGTTGGAGGAAAGATTAAATCTAACAGATGGAAATGAAGGCTATTCTAAATGTTCATGATGGACAATAAACTTTCAGTAGGAAAATATTGAAGCACAGGAGAATACCATTTCTGAAAATACAGTATTATTAGTTTTCATCATCCCTGAACACATGGCCAGGGTGAGACTATAAGGGGTAGTCATGAACTCTGGTCAGTGACAGACAAACTCCAATTACATGTTATGATACAAAAATATTTCAGGACAGCACACCCCCATCTGTAATTTCCACTTTTTTCTCACCACAGACATTTCAGATTTATTATTTTCTAGAACATGTGTGTATAAATTCTGAATCCAGGTTTGAGTGGTTTGGATTTTCCTGTGACTCAACTTCCCTGCACCAGTATGGAGAGTACAACACTGAAAGACAGTTACAAAACAATCATGTGTTCAATCTTACGTGACGTCAGAGTATTCGCATAGTCTTATTGTACAAATGTCAATAAAACTCAACACAACGTTGACAGTTATTTACTCAATTATTCAAGTTTCCATCCTCTGCATTTAGTCCTTGTAAAGCAACATACAAGAAAGTAAACAAACATTTGAGTACAACATGATCTGGCAGACAAATAATTTTAAAAAGCTGCTACGATGACATATTTGAACATGGTCCCGTCCAAGCTTATAAATAAGCAGTATGTTAGCAGTACTTGACATATTTACAAAAAATGAAGATACATTATATTTTTTCTGTACAGTAACTGGAAGCTCAATGACTCTTCAGTAAGCCTTTGAAAATGTACTGCACCAACAAACACGGGTATGTCCTCTCCAGGTTTTTTTTTTGTAATTTCTCATGCTGTGGGGCATTTGCAGATCTCAGCTACATTATATATGACAGCATGGATACTGATCACACAGATTGTTACACCCTATATTACATTATTTAAAATGAATCTCAGTTTCCAGAAGCCAGCAGAAACCAAGCAGCTACCACCACAGCTGACTGTTGTCCTGAGTCTCAAGTCTAATGGGTCACTTTCAACGTAGTATCAAGGTCATATTTAGTTAGCATTTTTTTTTATATACTCTTCAACTTCAGACAGAAACAAATTAATGAAATGCTCCAAAAAAGAAGTGAAATTGAATGTTTGTGGCTATTACAAGAAAGTAACATGTCCAATCATTTCAACCAGACCAAATTAAAATATTGTATAACTGGCTTTGCGACCTACGTCACCATCTACCTGCTTGCCTGTGTGCATTCTACCTCTATCTCTAAGTGAAGGCTTCTACAATCCAAAGATAACGACACAGAGTGAGAGAGGCAGAAATATTCATGTGTTTGGAGGGACTGACTCAACATTACTCTGGTTGAGAAATGTCAAAATCCAGTCGTTGTTGTCCCCCCCCCCACCCCCCAAAAAAAGTCAATACCATCATTAAAGCTCCTGTGAGGAACTGTCAGTTTGCATTGATTTTAGCATCCTTTGTGGCTAATCTCTTATGTACAGTATGCTCTGTACATGTGCAATTATTTCACTCCCAACAAAACTTGCTGTGGACTCACTTTGTCTGACACCGACCTGATGACAAGCATTACAAAAAAAAAATCCCAGTACAAAAAACAAATCCTCAATTTGGTCTTAATTTCAGTCCATTCATAACCAGCCTTAAACTCCTCAAAGGAGCTTTAAGAAAGTTTCCTTCAGAGCCACAGATGATGTTATTAAATTGTTTGATGGGCTGAGTCCAATTCTTGTGACAAATATAATAATCTATGTGTGATATATTGATAAACAGACACTTTATCTTGAAGCATTGGACCTGTTTCGCTTGATTTAAAGAATCGCTCATGCTGTCCCACTCAGCTGTGTTGATAGTTCCTAACTCCATGAAAATGTTGTGTTTACATTATATGACAGTGATACAAGGTACCCCAATTTCAAGCTTCATATGTCCCAAGTAGACTGACAGGGAAAGTCACACCTCCAAGTCCATTGTTTCCCTTTCACTTTCTTGCATCGTGCCACAGGTTTTGCATGGATGGATTGTACAATTCTCAGAAACAGGTAGGGAAATGGTACAGGCTCCTCTTTGGACACTCCAGGCTCCATCCATTCCAAAATAATGTAAATGTTCAGGAAACACTGAGCTAACCAATGCAAGAGACGACACACTCATATAGGCAGATGAACAGTTTTCTATCAGTATATCATATAGTTGTAGTTCACCTCGTGTTTATGTATATATGCAGACCTACACACACGTGTGCACATAGGTCTTAGTGTGTGAATACAGTCTCTGGGATAACACATAGCATGTGTGCACTCTGCCCTCAGATGTTAATGTGTACATGTGTAAGTCCGTACGTGAAGGTGATCCAGGCACAGCCTCCTACATTCTGCTCTTCTTCACAGTTTGTGAGCCCTGTCCATTCCACATGCATCCCTCCTCCTTCACCTAGAGAACCTGCTCCGTGCTGGAGGCCGAGATGTCCAAAAGTCTCCAGGCTGCGTTGGGGTTCAGCTCCTCCTGGTCACGACACAACGCCCAAACATACATCATCCTCATCACCTTACCCTGATGTAGGAAGAGAAGAGAAGAGGGGTCATCCCAGGGAGAGAGTACGGAGAAGGTTAACTAAAAATGGAAGTCTTTATACAAGGTTGTTGCTATAGCTTATAATGAGGATCTGAATGTTGATACATCAAACCTGTAGCATTCAAAGAAATAAAGATGACAAGGGGCACGGCTGCTGATCTAATTTAAACCATTTGAGTTGTTGACTTTCTTGAAAAATAACTCTGATTAAATCACATTCACTATGCTGGTGCAGTGATTACGACTTTACTGACCGGATCTCCCTCCACTATGTCTCCTTTTGGGCTGCGGATCACCATGACAACCTGAGCCTGGAAGGTGATGATGAGCACAGGGCCCTGGTCCATCATCTTACCCATTGCGAGCTTCAACACAGGAAGAGAAAACAGACAAATAAAATCAATTAGAAGAAGGCAATTAAAGAAGGTTGATGTCACTTTCTGCAGCAACCAGATCCTCAAATGGCGAGTAAACAATTAATTAAGAATGCTTCCGTGCATCAAAATTAAATTAATGTTGGTTAAGAAGGGGAAAACATTTAAAGAGAAAGGGAAGTGTAAAAGAGACGAACTGCAGATTTTACGTTCTGAATTTCCTAACACAGTAGTATGTAACATTTTGCATGTGATCGCTGGTGTTGCAGTGTAATTTCACTCACATCGATGTTATCAATGTCAAGGATTTTGGACTGGAAGAGGAGCCCGAGCGCTCTGGCTTGCTGGATGGGGTGAGCCAGCTGACTGTAGGTCTGAGGACAATGAACACACAAATGACATGAAAATTATGCTTCACAAATACTGAATAAAAATGTAAGTTGACAGAAAATGTAGCCATATTGTTTGGTAATGCATAAAAAAAGACAAGAAAAAATGCTAAACCATGTTCATGTGATCATCAGAAATTATATAACAAATTGTTGAAAGGAGCAATATTAAAGATATCTACTGAATTAAAACCTGAAATGACTTTACTATATCATCAGAAATTAAGGGAACATGCTCTGTTGAAATGTTGGCGTCTCTGTCAACAATGAAGCAGCAAGATTTCCTCCTAAGTTTCATTTCTTGTCCTGAATGGTCTGTATTTGTTTTGACCAGAGAAGGTAGGCGGTTTTAAGGCACCCCCACACGGCCGTTTTGGACAGCCTCTCTGTTTGCCAGATATGAGACTAGTTATCACGGCAAACCAACAGGTGTTACAGTGATGGAAGCTGCAAGAGAACTGGCTCAGATGTAACTGATTCTACCTGACCTAAAAAACCTCTGCATGTTTCCAATAAGCTCCACGACCAGAAACGTGGTAAAACTAAGAGAATTTCTGGACATGCTTTTGAAAAATGGAGACAGGGTTAGATTGCAGAAAGGTTTCAAGACCGATGCAGAGCTGGCTAAACACTGAAGCATCAGTGTCCATGACATTGAAACCCACGTGCAGATTGTTTCTGGGGAGGAGAGGGGCAGGCGGGAGACAGCTCTCTCAAATGTTTTGAATTTGGACTGCAGTACTAATTTTACACACTACATGACCGAATTACATATTTCTCCTTTAAGCATACAGGAAGATGATAATAAACAATCGTTCTACTTTGCTCAATATATATTTAACTGATTATGTATCAAAGTTATTTGCAGCAGCTTGAACTTACAGCTTCATAGCACCAGTCCTTTAAAACATCCAGCTCTCCACGGATCATAGCCTGCAGAGAGGACAGGGACAGTTGTTATAGATAAATGCCTACAACGAAGGAGTGATCAACAAGTGACTTAGGATTACAAAGGAGGCCTTTGGCTTCTGTTAAACATGTCACAGACAGTTTTGTGAACAGAAACCATTTTACCAGAAAGCCTTCATCAAGACAAATCTTCATTCACTAAACCAATGTAACCAAGTAAGACAAAGTGGCATCTTTTTGCATAACATGCTTTAAATTGTAGTAAAACTACGTTATCAGATCTGGATTTATAACCAAAAAAGACACAAGGCAATGTCAGATGTATCCAGCCAGCACTAATTTACTATGAACTTGTATCAAAGTGTGGCAGGGGGAGCCAGAATTTAGTGATCCTAACAGGAGTAGTTCTTTTATTAACGTTTATTTTTGGGCTTTTTTGCGCCTTTATTGTAGAGGTAGGACAGTGGATGGAGTCAGAAATCAAGGAGAGAGAGTGAGTGGGAAATGACATGCGGGAAAGGCGCTGCATGTAAGATTCGAACCTGGGAGGCCTGCGTGGAGGACCACAGCCTCTGTACATGGGGCCACTAACCAATTCGCTATCTGCGCCCCAAACAGGAGTAGTCTAAAGTTCAGTTACTGACTCTGAACTAGATTGGATTTAAAAATAAATAAATAAATAATAAATACTTATTTATCAATAAGTCATTTCTTAGCCTCCTCAGTGAAACACCCTCAGGTATTGAGCAGAGTGATGAATCAAGCATTTAGAGGTGAGGAGAGAGAGTCGAAGAAACTGGTTAAGGAGTGTTTTTACCTCCAGGATGTTAGGGATGATGTCTTTTTCACACTGTTTGAGAAAGGAGTCTTTGTCAAAGTTGGGGTCTGCCTTCACGATCTCTGTAAGCACCTCAGACATTTCTGTCTTGGAAAAAAGACCACCTGCAAAGCAAGGACACAAGAGTAGCGATTACAAAGAGATCAGTCAAGGCCTAAATGGCACGCATGTTTTTTTTTTATTTGCATCTATAATTTTCCATTAACTCCATTTATCAATTAAACAGACTATAGCCAAAACGTGACGCAAGAGTGAAATAATGACAAGTTTGAGGTTAATTCATGTTGTGTTATAATCACTACTTTCTTGGTTACCAACACAGTCCTGTTTACTGTGTTGATTATTTTCTCTTATTATTCTAAGCTCTTAAAAATCATCCTTTCAGAATGAGGGACCAATCAGATAATGAGGCTAAATGGATTCCACATATGATGTCATATTACCCAGGAAGTCGGTGACTCTGTCAGTCATAGCTCTGGACGCCTTGATGAGGGCATTGTCGCTTTCATCATACTTCATCTTCATCTCAAAGAACCCTGCAGGAAACAATACGGGACAACTGTAGTCAGGAAAGATTAACTCAATTATGAGTGTTTTGCATCATAATTCAGGAAATGACTATGAATTACTAAGAGCACATGTGCCTCACTAAAAATAGACACTGGACTGATTTGTTTTCGCTTAATAATAAACAAACAACTGCAAATAATCTGGTGCCCCCTGGTGCCTGTAAAGTAAATTACAAGTATGCATTCTGTACAGTAGGTGATCTATTAATTAGATCATATAATTCCACAGTTTATAGGATTCTCTTACTGTTAAAGACCATGTTATTGTCCTTGAAGTCCTTCCACTGCTGGGACCACTTGGAATCCTTATGGAGAACGACACCCATATCCTCTCTGTAGCACAAAAGTCAATTGACATCATTTAGAGAGGGGTTATAACAACAGATGTTAGAGACATTAATATGGAAAACGCACAACTATAATATGATGACTTTTTAAAAAAGGTAACAGCTCCAAAAGTTACTCACTCGTTGGCCTCGAATACTCTGGAGTCACTTTGGGCTCCTTTTGAAGAGTAGTCACTTCTTTTTCTCAGCTGAGAGGGAGCTCTGTAAGGGCCGGCATCCCCATCATCTATCTCCTTCTTCATGGTCTCCACACTCTACAGCAAGGACACACAGCTGTATTATTACTGGGGCACAACCACCCGTTAACAGTTCCGTATGTTTTAGTATGACAATCGTTGACTATGCTGAAGAGGCGTACATAACTGCAAGTAAGAGATGCAGTGGTTTCACAGTTAGTTGCATTTCCCTGGAAATAGCTCCATTGCTGTTCGCTCATAATGAAGTCAGAAGGAGGACCAAGTCAGCGCAAGATGAGGCTCCAATTAACATTTAATGGAAATGATGACCACATATGACGTTTTCAGGCCCCGAGCCCTTCATCAGACATGAACAAGTCAGGTGACACACCTCCACATATATAACCCCTGAGGTCACCTGACAGGTCATGTGATACAAAGCAAGGGACAATATGCATTGGAAATACAAGACATTCATAGTAAAAAAGGACCTATACATAGAAGACACTCACAATAAAAGGGACAGTAAGGTCATTTGATTTGTAAAGCATCAACAAATTAAATGAAGACAGTTGAATACGTTCCAGGTAATATGTTTTCTTCTGACCTGTGAGATGGCCCTGAATGCACCAGTTTTGCCCAGTTTCTCTCCTCCTTTAGACACAGACTCAGCAGAGTGCATGGCTGTCCTTGCTGCCTCCTCCACGCCTTCCTTTATCTTCTTTCCGATGTCAGTACGACTCACCTCCTCCAGACCCTATGGACAGAACCACAACCGCACAGAAAGAGAAATACAGAGTATGTCTTAATTTGGTTAATTTAAACACCATAGAGACTACGCTTTACTTTTACTGTTAAACGAGGGGAAGTGCTGATACATTACCTCCTTGACGGTGTCTGACAGGGAGCCAAATGTCTTCTTAAACACCTCTGAGGTCTTCACTGTCTCAGCCTCTATGGTTTTCTAATGAAGGACATTCAAATAAATGCATTCAGGGATGTCACTAGAAAACTATATACAGATAAACAGCACTTTCACAACAACAACAAAACATATGAATCGAAGAGATGTTGTCTTATATAAAATCCCTGTGGCAACAAACAAAGTATTTGCTCGTACATATTTCTTGCGGGCTTGTTGGAGAGCATCAGACTCCTCGAGTCTCTTGGCCTCTTCTCTGAACTTCTTAATGTTCTCTTTCATCTCCTGATTCTTACTGAACTCCTGGCGCAGGCTGTCCACAAACTCTCCCAGGAAACCTTTGCGTCCTGAAGAATATCGCACCTAATTTGACCAGCATAACGAAGGATCAGTTAGAGTTCACCACAGAAAGACGTTTCATTCATTTCTTCAGTTGAGTCCTTATTTAATCTGTCTTCGACATCGAGCCCATGCACTATTTGGAAGAAAATAAGATAATACAACAAAGCACTAAAATATGAAAACAAATTCCTTGAAGTAATCTACAATGAGTGTGTGCCATTAAAAGCTGAGTGCAAGCTGTCAGTGTGTACCTGCACGGCTGCAGCTGGGCTGCCATGTATCCTGTAGGCATCTCCTCTCCAAACTGAAGACACCAGAGGCCGAGAGCAAAGGGCCAAGGCGCGTCTGCCCACCAGCTGCAGTGGAGAAATTGTCACTGTCAGTAACAAACACAAACTCTGCCAACACTGCAGTGGACGTAGAATGAGGGACAAATGGTTGATTTCCCACAGAGAAATGACCAAGGATGTAAAACAGTACAATCTGTTAAGCCATTATTAAAGAACCCTGTAGACTTGTTTTGGCTAAAAAAATCATGCTTTATTTAAGAAGGATCTAAGATCAGACTCACCACAGGGTTCACTTATGTTACTACATATGCTCTGGATGGGGGATGATTTTTTTCCCCCCACGAACTTAGATCCACACAGAGCCAAGATCATACAGTTACTTTGATTTGCAAAAAAAACAAACAACAACAGTCTCCTAAAAAGTTGCACATAATGAATCACGATAAATGACAGGCACATAGACCAATCCATTTTTATTTGTAAAGCGTCAACTCATAACAAGTGTTAGATCAGTAGCACTAGGTAAACCCCAAATCTGACAACATTTGATAATACCCTTGTCCTTTTTTTTCTAATTAGAATCTGAGGGATCCCAGTGAAGTGAATCTAAAGGCCTTACTATCAAGATCAGAGTCCCCACAGTGTGCCAAAGACTGCTCGCCATGTTTAGTTAACAGCTGTCACAATAAGTGATGAACTATAACAAGATCATATGCACTGAAATGATCCAAGTGAGAGCTCCAGTCGGGTTATAAATCAAGGCAGGTCACAGAATAAGGCGTAGTAACTCTTTTTTTTTTACAGACAATAAAAAGATGATCTCATCGATGTTGAACCCGTTGCATCATGCTCAGTACCGACATGCCCATTGTAGCGATTCACTTTAACAACCAACATCTTCAAGTTGTGAGCCTCAAACAGCTGTAACAAAAAACCTTATCTAATTCGACCTCAAGCAAACAAGAACACAGAGAGATCCCTGCAGCCCGTCTGATGACACAAGGCCTCTTAACAGCGGACATCTCAGCTGTACAAAACAAAACGAGCCCTGCAACAAAAAAAAAAAAAAACCGGACAAGAAAAAAACCAATAATTCATTCGCACATCCATACTCTCCTCTCTTAATTGTGTGCTGTAGACTTCATATGTGTAACGAAGGACATGAATGATTGACTTACCTCGTAGCACCGACACACGGAGGCTGCCATCTTGATCTTGAAATACGCGGAGCAGCACGTGTATTCCTGCTGGCGCAGTTCAGCCTCCGCTCGACCAATAGGAGCAGAGCGTGAAGGCTGGGGGGCGGGGTCAGCTGTCAGCACGACTTAAAGCGAGAACACGCCCCCCCTCCCCCCCCCCCCCAAAAAAAGAGACAGATTTTATAATACTAGTGCTGTCATCTATGGACTTCCCTGCCTCTTTACACAGGTGACGAGACTTTATATTATTGTGAATAATTTGCATTATGTAAGTGGTTTGTCATCGACTTAATATACTAGGCTATAACATATTTTTAGGGTTGGATTCTTAAGCACTTTGTGAATCTTAAAGTCAGTCTGTCCTGAGAAAATTAGATCCATCATTTAATTTTCTACTTAAAAAAAAAAAAAGTCTACTAATATGTGGTTCAGTAGGTCGAGAATCCATTGAGTTAATTTAAATAAAACTAAACACCTCTATATCTTATGTAAACTTTTATTACACATTTGCGAGCAATTTTACATTAAAACGAACTTCAATCATCAGATCAGATTTAAATGACTTGAATGTGTGCCTGACAGGGGGACGCCGTCTACAGGCATGTCAGTAAAGAGCGCCCCCGTGTGGCAGCTATGTGCAGCGCAGGGACTCCTCCCCTCCCTCTGCAGAGTTTGAAGCTCTGCTCTTCTGCGGCCAGCAGCAGCTCGCCTTGACAGCCTAAACTGGCGCAGAGTCTCAGCTCAAACCTGAACCTTTATTCTTTTTCTGCCTTATAACGAATTCATTCTCATACTTTTCACACATCCTCTTCCGGAGACAAGCGCTGGAGCGGCCTCGTCCAGAATGGGGAACCGAGACGATGAATACGATTTCTTGTTCAAAGGTAAAAAAAAAAAAAAAAAAAAAGGAAAAAGATGACTGCATCCCCCTCCTTTACTCACCGACGAATATATGCTTTAATAATAGCTCCTAATCTGTTATTGTGTCATATTCTCAGGGCAAATGTCTCAATTTTCTGACTAATGTTTTGTTGGAAACTGCCCGGATGATAATCGGTTAATGTTATTACAACATAATGCTGTCATTGTAACATTACAACGCCTGTACAGATATATTTATAGGTGAAGGATGCAACACCCTGTCCGCGCTCAGCCTTTGTGTGCAACTTTCGTCAACTCATAGAGCTGGATTGTTAGTTTGTTTATCTATTGATTGACATCTGATGTTTTCTGCTCATCCCACCTCATGAGGTTAAAGGCCTGTTAGCCTCTTCCTCTCCTCATCAATCATCTTCTTCCTCACATCAGGGTTCTTTCTTTGCCTGTTGCTATAATATTGGTCATACTTATAACTTTGTGTAATATCTTTATAAAGGCACAATCAATGGGCCTGCTCAGTTAAGATGGAAACCAGACTTAGGTAGACTTGTTTATCTTCATTTGGATCCAGAATGGCTCCCTTTGATCCTGATATCAGCCCCTGTGGCAAATTAACATCCTGGGCCTGCAGAAGCCAAAGGGCCATTTAGATGTAACAAAGTATCCTCTGTGGGATGAATGGGGCATCTGCCGGAGGCGAGGGCTCCCTCTCTCACCCTCCCTCCCTAACTGTCTCCCTCTCTGGACGAGCCATCGTCTGTGTACCCGGCAGAAACAGGAAGGGCAAGGCGGTCTAAAACTGTCGATTCAGGTTTTGATGAAGCCTGTTATCAGCTTCCTGCAGCCCGGACCGGGGCGATGTCGACAGGGGACAGAGTTCGGGTCTATTTCCTTTCGCGGAGGGAGGGGTAAAACAAAAGGCCTCCACCTCTGCTGCTGTGCTGAGAACAGCAGCCTGCTCCTCCTGACACTAACTTGACCGGTCAATGAGGAGCCTAATCAATCATCTTCCTCTGATGTCTCATCTGAAACAAAGCTTGTTATTAATCAATGCTTAACAGCGTTTTCAAACCCAACAGTGAAGTTAATTATTCTTCCAGATGTCTCAATAGAAAGTCTCAATATAAAGCTCCAACACAGGCAGTGTTGGTGTAAAACTACTGTACTTCTTTTTGTTATCACAGGGGTAGACTCAAAGTTTAAAATGACGCTAAACTGACATCAGATAGAAGATTTAATCTTTTGTGACTGAATTGAACCATTTTCAGTGTGTTTTTGTCGAGCTAAACTTGTGTTGAAAGGTCAAGTTTTTGATTTATTCAATTGCACATACTGAAAATGGTTCTTCAAAAGCCTGGCAGAGAGCCATTACAGACTATAGCATTTCTTTATTTAGTGGTTTATCCTTCAGGCATATTCGACGGAATAAATTAAATAACAGATCCTATTCATGGACTTAGGGGGATGGCTTTTTGAGTTGCTGTTTTTTTTTCCCTCTGCAGTGACAACCAAAACAAAGTTCATCCAGAAAACTACTAAAATCATAATTAATTGAGTCAGTGAGAAGGTATGGTCAATAGCAGTTGACAATTCAAGCAGCATATTGTTCTATACAAAACACAAGCATTATTATACTATTCAACACAGTGTGCTTTCACCCATTATTTATTGATCTGTTGTGAATCCATTCTTTTATCTTTTTGATAGATGGTGCGGAGAAACTGTTTTGATGGATCAGAAAAAATAATCTTTTGTTTCGTTACAAAGACAAAAACAAATCCTCTTCGTTTAGTTTAAACCTGACATATTATTTAAAATGAGATTATAAAAAAGTTATCATTTTCAGACTTGTGTTTTGTTGTTTTACATTCCTACTTACAGAGAAGTAGTTTTTTGTCTCCCATATGAAGTCTCATTAGTTTAGTTGAATTCAGTGTTTAGGTGAACTGCAACATAAGCATATCTGGAATCTATTGATACATACAGTTCATCCCGTTCCTCTCCCATCACCCTTATGAACAAACTCACCTCATCTTTTCGTCTCCCTCTCTTTCCCTCCACAGTTGTGTTAATCGGGGACTCAGGCGTAGGGAAGAGCAACCTGCTCTCTCGATTCACACGGAATGAGTTCAACCTAGAGAGCAAGAGCACCATCGGGGTGGAGTTCGCCACGCGCAGCATCCAGGTGGACGGCAAGACGATAAAGGCTCAGATCTGGGATACAGCCGGACAGGAGCGCTACAGAGCCATCACCTCAGCGTGAGTCCAGAGTTCAAACCTCAGTGTGGGGAAACACTGTCAGCGCTGCAGTCTTATCCTTTACGCCAGTTTGAATGAGGCAGATTGTTAGATATGTACTATCAGATTAGGTGTTAGATGTTGATGCAGCTTTTGATTTATGAATAGCCTTAGTACTACTAAGCAAGACTTTTCATCAATGAGTAAAAAGATTTGTGTATCTGCTAAATGTCAAACATGACTTTAAATGTGAAGTTTAGAAACTTAACCCTTCCTTCGACCTCTCTTAAATCTGATTTTTTTTCACAGCTTTGTGTCTGCAGGTAAGATGAAACTTGTGCCTTTTTTGTAAATAAGGTAACATTATATTAAACAAGGTGAAATGGAGAACAGATTTCACAAACTACTGAATACTCTGTGTTTAAGAGATCCCCGGAAAGACATTAGGCATGAAGTATTCTTAAAACTAAAAAAGAAACAGACTTTGAAGGGATCTTGCATTAACCTACCTTTTCTCTCTGTGTCACAGATACTACAGAGGAGCGGTGGGGGCGCTCTTAGTGTATGACATAGCCAAACACTTGACTTATGAGAATGTGGAGCGCTGGCTGAAGGAGCTGAGGGACCACGCCGACAACAACATCGTCATCATGCTGGTGGGAAACAAGAGCGACCTGCGCCACCTCAGGGCCGTGCCCACAGACGAGGCCCGGGCCTTCGCAGGTACAGACTCTCATGACTATAAATACATTTATTTTTATCAATGTTTTTAAATATATTTAATTCATATGACATTCTATGCAATAACTCCACTTTAACCAGATTTTTTCAAAAAGTAAAATTCCTTCTTTATTCTCTTACTGTAACTGCTGACATAAAGATGATTTTGCTGTGTGTTTATAATGAATATTTTGCTTCTTTTTCTGTTAATTGTATTTTTGGTTTCTTCATCCTCAGAGAAGAACAGTCTGTCATTCATAGAAACTTCAGCCTTGGACTCAACAAACGTTGAAGAAGCCTTTAAGAATATCCTCACAGGTATGGTTTCAAAATAGAACTTACGACAGAGCCATGTTGTGTAAACTATAAACTTAAATAAAGAGAAATAAAACTCATTGTATTATAATGTAAGAAAACCACCACCATGTGTGTAATTAGAATGAGAAGTTTTTGTATTATATTTTGCTGTTTAAGCCTTAAAACATGTTCTCGTATTTAACCTTTGACCGATATGAAATCTTAAAACACTGACCTTTAGACTTTTATGAAACTATTGGTATTAACAGATAGATATTATATCCAACATCAAAACCACAGCATAAACTAAAAATCAGTTATTTCTGGTGACTAAACTGAACTTCTCTTGTGTAACTTCCTCTTAGTGTGGGAAGTTTATTTGTCTTGTGGAAAAGTGTAACTGAAGTACTTACCTGTTTGATATCTATCCGTGTTTTCAGTTGCACTTGGATTGTTCCTCTAACATTTCTATACAATTAAGACAGCTGCTGCAGCCTGTAACAAACCCAGCCTTTTAATGTTATAGCTATTTTGGATTTCCTCTAAAACAACTCTTCTTTTCAAAAACAGAAATCTACCGCATCGTCTCACAGAAACAGATCGCTGAGCGGTCTGCACACGACGAGTCCCCGGGAAACAACGTGGTGGACATCAGCGTGCCCCCCACCACAGACGGCCAGAGGGGGAGCAAACTGCAGTGCTGTCAGAACCTGTAACCCTCAGCAACCATCCCTCCTCCACCTGGGTCGATTATTAATTGAAATCCAGTGTTGCTATGCTTCTGTCTGCCTGAGGTGCAGATTTTTTTTCTGAACCTGCACTTTTTGGAGAAGTGGGGTCAATACTGTTGTCGATCAATTCCACAAAGTTTGAATAGATTTCAAATGATAATCTTGACCCAGGTACAACAGTGCAAAAACAGGACTGATGGCACTGCAGTTACCCATGAAAGAGTAGCAGAGTAGCTTTGTAAGCATAGACATGTCCATAGTAGACAGTTATTGCCACGTGTTGGAGGCCTGGCTTTGTATTCCGCCTTTTCTCGTAGTACCAGCCGTCCTGTTTTTGGGCTCTCCTCCTCCTCCTTCAGTCATCATCTCAAAAGTGGTTGTGACGCTGCTGATGCTTAATTCATTTTGTGTAAAAAAAAATATTCTTTTTTTTTGTTGTTTTGATTTTGATAGCTCGTCTGCTCACATACATTATATTAATGCCATGAAATTAAATTTTACAGTATTATGTTGCTGTGTCCTTTTTTTCTAGTAATAAAAACCACAATAAAAAAATGAAATGCCCTCTGTGTCTGCACACTAAACTCACCAACTTGCTTGT
Source organism: Labrus bergylta (assembly GCF_963930695.1). Lineage (NCBI taxonomy): Eukaryota > Metazoa > Chordata > Actinopteri > Labriformes > Labridae > Labrus > Labrus bergylta. The sequence goes on from NC_089198.1 coordinate 17,724,271, forward strand.
TCAATGCAGAAGCTGTAGTTTATTGTTGTTCCAGGTCGATATGGTACGGACTCCCTGGGTCTATACGCATCTATACAGTTCAGAAATGGGCTTAAATTACCTCATTGGTGTGGACAATGACAGCATGACGTCGTACTCTGGGCTATTGTTTGTTCTCCAGGTCAATCAACATTATTTAGTTGAGTTGGGAAGAATGTTGAGCCACAGACTATTTTGACACATCACAGAATCTTTCAGTGTGAAAATTGGATAGCTGTATCTATTTATATGAAGAATCGTTCACGTCATGAAAACATCACAGAAGCTTAAAGGGCAAACTGGTCCTGGATGGAGCTGGTGACGGCTGCTCGTTCGTAAAGGGCCTCAGAGGATTGGAAAACTTGCACATTTAAATATTCTATGTGAGTAATCTGAAAATGAAATAGTGACTATTGATGAGAAAGAAACAACAGATTCAACAGATTCAAACGGAAATACTGAAGTAAAGTACAAATAGTGAAACTGTCCCCTTCAGTTGAACTGTTATTTATACAGACTTTTAACTGTCCTCCTGATAATGCCTATTCAATATCAAAGTATTTAAACAATAACAAAAAGTATTGTCAGGGCATGATTCCCAAAGTCCTTGATTATTAGATAAAGTGTTATTCCCCAAGACCACATGAGGCTCATTAGAAGCAGAATGACCTCAAACCACCGGACACATCACGATTCACATTGAATTAGTCCAGGAGTCCCTCGTGTTTTATTGCACAATAACCCAACTTTTCAGGGGATGCATCAGGAAGACTACAATGACACAAAATACTTTGTTTAGCATACGCTGCATACATTGATTGACATCTCAGAACACATTTGTCTTTCGCACCTTAACAGAGTACCAGCCTGCTCTGATACCGCTCAGTGTTTTTCTATTGGACAACAATCTGTAATCTCGCTATTTCAACCGCCGGATGTCTTCTGTTAGAAGTCGTGTCTCGTTGTCACGCACGTTAAAACTACTGGTCAATACTAGGCAGCTCATCAATGAATGGTGCATTTACAAGTGGAGCAGGGCTGTAATGCACTTTTAATGCAATAGTAGAGACATCATCCAATTGTTAACACTTTCCATACCTCCAATTCTACCAACATTGCTGTTCTGCTGTTTAAACGGCTGCAGCTGGTGTTATTCAGTATACTTCAGTCTTCACTGACCCCGTTACAAGTGTGATAAATACGTGACGCCTTAGCTAATGTCCAAACAGGGAAATTATTTTATTTCCACCATAAGGACTGCAATGATAAAGCCTCACCCGGGAACTTTAAAGGTTTCAGATTAAAGACAAGATGGTTGGTACGAGCAACTGTTGCCCTCTCTGCTTGTCAATAAAGAATATTCACAGATAGACTTTGTCTATCATGTTTTTAAGATTATAATCCTCTGCCAGGCTCATGGCTGCCCTTTGTTCAAAAACGGCTAAATACATTGTGAAGGGGCATGGGGGAATTATAGGTAGTGAATATGTTTCCTATTATACTGTAGTAGCATGCTGAATCAGTTATATCCTGCTACATTAGCTTGTGTCTTAGTATTTCTTCTTAAGTCTGTGTCACAGACACACGGTTGGGCTGGTTAGTCCATTATCCATGTGTTCAGTCGCTCTCACATCCCAGCACTCGCTGTCTGCCGACAACTCTGTGTTTCAACATCAGCTGTGACTCCGGAATGAGTTCCTCCCAAAACCACTCTTTGTGGTCGGCAAATACCATCATATTTTACATCAAGTGCTTCGATAAAAGAAAACAGGAGAAGAGAGCAGCTCTCTCCTCTCAGAATGGTCCATATGAAGTGCAAAAGTTCATTAATATGATTAATTTTGTTTTTTTTTTAGAGAGTGCTTCAGTGGGCGTTATTTTAAATATTCCTCTCGGCACTGCTCCGCACTCATACGATGGTCTCGTCAGTCATTTTCTTGGTCGACTTGGTCGGCACAGATCGTTGGGTGGTGTGCGCTCCTTTCATGTCGGGCATGAGCAGGCGCACTTTCTGATTGGTCCTCCTCCACTCCGAGTACAACTGACAGTGATACCGAAATGACACCTGAGATTAGGATGAAAGAAGAGTGGGGGGGAGATAGGACGGGAGGTGAGACCAGAGGATAATACAACTGACAGCAAGACATTTGAGACAGAGTAGTCTGACTACAGGACACGAGTTACAGCACGGCTGCTCACGAGCTATAAGCCAACGGGCTAAACTTTCACAATTTGTCTTTTTGAAGGTTTCCTTGGCTGGAGATTAAATTATTAAGTTTCTGTACAAGGTGTCAGCCTTACAATAAATCCAATTTTAAAACAATATCATCAAGTTGGAGAAAAGAGGCTTAGTCTCTTATTTAAGAGTAAAGCCAGCTTATTGAGTTATGTGTATGCATGCATGAGCTGTCAGCATACATTTCAAACAAATAACTGCTCTATACATGAGATTATCATGTAGCACGTTCCCCTACCTTTGTTTTCTTTGACTTTAATCAGAGGCTACTCGAGGTCATATTATAACCAAATAGTAACTCTGGTTGTAGATATAAACGGAAGATAATTAATCAATGTATATGGTTGTCTATCTATTGCATCTGTGTCAGTTTACATTTGTTTTAAGCTCTCTATGGGACACTGAGATATTCAAACCAATGTGTGGGTGTGAGAAAAGAAAACCTTCAATCTGTGCCAGCACCTTATGTACAATAAACAGGAGTTTTGTATACAGTTCTCTCAGCCGTTACAGGCCAATATCTAAAGCAATGCAGTAATCACCAGTGTCCAGAGGATGTAGATGGTGAAGAGGGCGATGGTGAGCGCAATGAGGCCCACAGCCTCCAGTCTGCTCTTCAGCTGCAGGTGGTCCTGGGCGCCCCTCAGACACAGCCAGCCAGAGATGGCGGCCAGTGGGGTGATGAGCAGGAAGCAGGCCATGTCACAGAGCAAGGTGCGCTTCTCACTGCGAGGGCCCGGGTCCTTCAGCCACTGAGACACGGAAGAGGTTGTTGATCCAACAGAACATTAGGTTTACACCAACCGCAGAATCATTCTGCTATCATTTGTCAACACTTGAGCCCATGAGAGCGACGAGGAATTTGTGCTTTTTTATGTGCGTTCAACTACTAGACTGATCATTATTTACAGTCTTTCAAGCAACTTGAGGAGAGAAAAGATCTGTTAGTGTAGAGACCACCTGATTGATAGCTGCACCTACAGTTTATGCAGATGTCTGTTTGTGGAGAATAACACAAGCTAATCTATTGCCAGATGCTCTCTGACTGGATCCAAGATTGCATTACAGTCGATGTGCTTCACTTCTTTTGCTTCCACAATGTTTCACTGCGTACAACCATAGATGAAAGACAAGTGGATGATACTTCAAACTACAAATGTACACAGGAACACACTTAAAATCTCGTCCCTCACATAAAGATTCTGTACTCATATGGAGAACCTGTTTATAGAGATTTTGCTGTATACTAATAACCTTGTTCATTTTGTATTTGTCTAACTGGTGTATTTTATTTTGTAAAGGCTATAACAACATGATTCTGCCAACTGAAACAGACTCAGAAAGTTGTGACCATCTAGAATAAGTAATATGAATGACCATACCTTATCAATGTTAGCAAATCAGTTAAAGCATTTTTCTCAAGATTACAAAACCCTCTAACCTGTGTGAGTGGTTGTGGTCGTCGTTCAATAGTGAATTCTGTGTGACAGAGTTCACAGTAGCTAGTGTTGGAGGAGGACAGCCACTTCTCCAAGCAGCTCTTGTGCACTTTTCCCAGCGTGCCGGTGCAGTCACAGGGTGAGAGCAGAGTCTCCCCTCCAGCTCCCTCATGACAAATCCGACACATGCCCACATCGCTGTGGAGCAAAGAATAGACATAATGATCAACCGAAGAACAACGCAATTAGGGTATATTCACGAGTCCAATGCGAGTTCCTCCCCCTCTTACCTCTGCAGGCTCACCGCTTTGACGACGGTGGAGAGTGGGCGGCCGTCTTTCGCCGTCACCTTGGCAACATATTGGGCTTGTGTGTTAGAATCAGACTCCTCCAAATCCTTGGAGGCATCGGATTCAGCGTTCCCCGAGTAATCACAAAGGGAGCCGGGTAGGTGGCAGCATCCTGATGAAGACATGTCTCAGCGGAGGGTGACAGTGACTTAAGATGATGGTGGAGGCGTCTTCAAAGAAGGGTCTGTAACAAAATCTGATGTTCCACTTTTCTTCTTCCCTCCTCTGCCCACCTACAGAACAAAGCAAAGCGGATTATAACAAGAACACGAACAGATGTCGATGATTAATTGAAGTGACAATAAAAAATTCTTTGCGCTCCTCAGTGACACCATGTTAATACAGGAGAAGGTGATATCCTAACGGGGAGAACCAAGTGAGATCAAACTGTAAGTCTCAAAAAGGGGGTGGACAGTTAGTCTTTTGGAAATAAACAACATCAAAAACCTTCAGAAAAAAAGCAGGGAAAATTTCAAATCAACCAAATGGGTCAATCAGTACAAAGGCATGTTGTGAAGCTCAACCCCTCCAGCTATTAGTTAAAAATTGAGATGTCACAGCTGCTAAGAATGCCAAATATGTTTTGCCGCAGATAAATGTTTATCACAGGCACAAGACATGTAGGACTTAACCTTGGGGTAATAATGAAGCAATTTAGGATTTAATTTAATGTTTTAAAGTATTTTCTTCAATAGAATTAATTGATTAAATGACTTTAATAGGGCTTGAATTTACAGTGTTGGGGGGGGGGGGGGGGGGGGACACAGAATGCCCTTCAGACTTTCCCCATTTGACACTTATATCAACATATATAAAACATTATAAGAATTCACAAGTATTGAAACATCTTGGTGCGTTTAGAGCCAGACCACGGGGAGCCTATGTTATTATTGTTTTTGTAATCGGGGAGTTTAACAATGTTTAATCATGCACACTAGAATAATAATAATTCATCGTACTGTCATGTGTAGGTGTGTATGTCTAATCTGAAGTCACATCGTCTACTACTGTTTCCATTACGGTGTTTCGAAGATGAGCAGCTGAGATCTGACAGCCTTTGTTGGCATATCTACACATTATTGACACTGTGTCGTTATAACAACACCACTAACGAAGCCAGCAGTGATCTATAACCACGGTGAAGTGGGTGAACAGTGGTCCACTAACGAGTCGATATGTGATGTAGGTGAATAAAAAGCTGGTGAACAAGGTGAAAGACAGCCGATAGCATGAATTTACTCACCTGACGACGGCCTCCCTTGTCTCGCTTGGCCTTGGCTTTGGCCCTGCGCTAACCAGACGCGGGCTCGATGAGCTAACCGGACAGCTCTAGCTATAAACTATAACATTGACATCCAACCAAAAGCTGGCGACAACAGGGAATACAAACGACAACCACATGCGCGGCGTCCTCTCCATTGTGTGTAGTGTATCTCCCTCGGTTAATTCTGCTTGAAAGGATGAGAAGAAAACGGCTGTGTCTGCCAGGATTACCAGCGCAGCTAAGGTGGCTAACAAGCCAAGCAAGCAGCAGGCAAGCCTACTTCAGCATCCCTCAGCTGTGCACTGGTCATGTGACTCAATGCTGCCTTCAATGTCGTTAGTAAAATAATATCAAGGGAAACTTAAAAAACAAGAAAAATTAAACCAGTTATCAAGGAGTGTAATTCGATCAGTACGCATGTAAGGACTACTGGTGAGTCTGTGTTTTCAGATTTTTTTGTTAAGATGGAAGTCCAGTCAAACCAATTATAAAAGTAATCAATGTTATTATTTGATTTGTAAAGCGATTTTAATGTTTAACAACATTAAGCTGGGGAGCATAAAATAACGCTAACGAATCAGCCCTCAAGAAAAAACAGAAATTTTATTATAGCATTACTGTTCCAACTCCTAACGCTATAATATATCATAGGGGACATAAGTACAGTAAGACCGTCTCGAAGCGTTAGAACGTCAGTTTACGAGTATTCGTGAACGCATCACAAAGCACAAACAACAGCAATAAAACGTGAAGTAATGCCTGTTTACGAGATATTTGGCCTGATTTTTTTTCAGCCTCTCTCCTGTACGTCAATGTTGGTTTATTTTGACACTCGTTGTTCTTTATCTAAAAACATAATAAGTAAGTTATGTCAAGATAAAAGCGCTAGGTGGCAGCATATAGTTTACCCTCTCAGGGTGTTGCAGAATTGAGTTGGTAGGGTTGTTCAAACGATGAAACGATAGATGTTTAGATATTTTATGGAAAAGGTATTCTGCTATTACTGCAATCTGCTGTTCTTTTTGTATGGCATTTTGAGCAACAACAGTAGGCCTAAGCTACAACAGTGGTTAAAATCAGTGAAATCAGTTGGTAATGCATGACACCCTGTTTGCTGCATTAAGTTTGATATAAATGCATTTGTACATAAAATTAATGGATTTTGGTTGATCACACACAACACTATGATCTTTTCTGAGATGAAGTATTATTTTTGGGTCACACCTACCAATTCACACACTGGTGCCAGAGTTTGCCATGTAGGCTAAGTGTACATCTGTCCATCAGTATTATTATAACTAATCCCATTCATACACATTCACTAGGTACACAAGGTACTAAAGTCAATTCTCAGACCAGTGATACCATTTTTAAAAGTCAGGTTTAGGCTACAAAACTGCCATGTTAATTTATCAAGGTATTTTTTAACTGATTCACTAGTATGCTGCATCATGAAACTTCCCTTGACCATACATAGTTAATTTTGTTGTTATTTACTTTCACTTTTTAACAAAAGTGATGATCAGAAAATGTAACAATCCTCCAAAAATATGTTTTAAAAAGCTTAATTCCTATTGACTTACAGCCAATAACAGTTGCAGAGTTGTTTGTAGAGTTCATTGAATTTGATTTTGATGAACCTCATAGTCTTTGGTAAAAATAAATTATTTTTAGTGATCACCCACCAAAAAGCAAAGTCAAAGCCTGAAAGCAAACACAACCGCACACTTCAACCAAGGAATACAGTGCTCCCACTGATCTAGTTTTGGTCAGCCCTTGGTCATAGATCTTTCGGTCTTTGGGGGCCTAAGTGAATAGTTCTATAACAAGTAACAGTTAAATTTAATCTTGCATCTTAAATACAAGATATGATAATTTGTAGATTTTGTAAGATGTACCTCGTTGTGAATTCTGAAATGTGTCTATAGTCTGATGTAAAATATTAACCTCCACAGGTCATTTTTTTAATCATTAGTTAAACAACAGCTAGACTCTCTCTCTCCCTCTCCCTCAACCTCTTCTTATAACCTTTGGCCCCCTTTGGATTTAAAAAAAGAGAAGGTCCCGTCATAGTCAGTGTAATCTGAGTATATTAGTGAGAACAGGGATCTTCACACATACGCACACACATAACTCAAAGCAAGTTTTTTGTAAGCTATCCCAACACTTTGGTCAAAGTCCAAAAGAAATCATGAGTCACTACCTTTCCGCATGTGGGATATCATGAGATGTGTTAGTGGACTTTAACACTGACAGATACACAAATGTGCCAGTTGTTCATTTACCCATCACACGTTTTGGATGTTTGAGCATCTAGCCACTATTAGGAAAAGAAAAGCAATAACATTTAAATGATAAAGCGTTTCTGAAATATTTAGCAGTAGCATCTGTACAATACAATTTAAATGAATAACGGTAGACTAAAATATGAAGGTAGCCTATATAAAATATAAGAGGATTACAACATACAATATGATATGATAATGTATGGTATGGTGGGATAGGATAGGATACAAAACAATAAGATACCAAATGATATACACTAGCATACAATAGGATATGAGACGGAATGACACGACAAAACATGATACGCTACACTACGCTACGTTACGCAAAACTACGCTATGTTACGTTACTTTACGTTACGTTACGTTACGTTACGTTACGTTACGTTACGTTACGTTACGTTACGTTACGTTACTCTTTCATTACTTAACGTTGTATTGTATTACAATACAATACAGCATTTATGATACAATACAATATGGTACGATACAAATAACGATATGGGACAATATGATACAACACGACAAAATACGATATGTGACACTTCATTGACCATGTAGAAAAAGTTTTCTTGGTTGCTTGAAATAATTGTTTTACTTTGCCTGTTGTTTTAGTAATGGTCACTGGATTCATGATCCATTCTTGCTCGAAAGGAGAAAGGAGTGAATGAGGCTGATATACGAGGCCTGAAGTTGTGTGAATGACGAAGCAGACATTCCTAAAGTTGTGACAATGTGGTTGTCACAATAGTAGTGGCATTGTTTCACTTCATGAGTGCGTCATGTGTGACTTCTGTATGCTGCACCAGGCGTCTGCATGTCTCAAATGCAATATAAATATATTTGTTTTAGTACAAGCATGTAGTATGTAAAAAGAAAAACGACATATTACAGCATTTATAGCCTAAGCAACTTTTCATGATACATGAAAATGACCTCACTCAGCTTTGTTGGAAACCTGCCTGACCTGTACTGACTGCAAATATTATGTGCACAAATGCACATAATATAACATATTATTCTCATTCTTAACATTGAAAATTTAATGTTCAGTGTGTGTCGCAAATTTGAAATTAAATCACTGAAGACAAGTAAAGTAGAATAAGACATAAATAAAAAGTAAATTCTTATTGGTAGAAAGTTCTTGTCAGGTAAAAATTAGACGTTTTGCATGGGCAGCTAAAAAAGTCTGATTGTCCCACTTAATAATGACTTGAATATAGTGCATTGTATTCAGTAGTTATTCTGTAGTAGAAAGAACTTGAGAGTGTGAGAAAGTCACTGACTTATAGAGAAAAAGGAAGACAGATATGTGAAGACAGACAGATTGCATAAGTTATCCAAAACGTTTGGCTTTCAATAAGAGTGTAACTTGATTGCTACAGTTCTGTCCCGTGATCCTTTGAGCTATCAGTTAGCGTCCTCATGAGCTCCAGTGGAAGGAAATACTGTAATTCAGTTTCTTTCATTTTCCAGTGAACAATTTTTGTTGTATGAATATTACAATTATATTCAACTATTCACGAGTACTTAACCCTAATGTTCTGTATGCTTTGTCTACATTTCAGCAGTATTTAGTTGATATTTAGTCTTGGGAACATTTCAGAATGAAATCATCTTAAATCTCTTGGAAATACGCAACTAAAAAACGCTCCATTGTGATAATGCTTTTAACTTACAATCCAAAATACATTAATAGAATTTCATTGTGGACTGTATTTTGAGCCCTGAAGATAACCCTGTAAGAGTCAAAGTACTGTCAGAGTATTTATTTTTAGATGTTTTGGACTTTTACCTGGTCATGAACATACTGATTTGAAGATCCAAATGTATTAGAGCATTTTATGAACTGAACTGATGATATAAAGCAAAGTTACTGAAATGTGACAATTGAAAGAAACTAATCGATTTTTTCTGAAAAAGTGATCTCAGTTCATTAATTCTTTTTGTTCTCTTTTCGTACAGGAAATGTAAAAAACTTGAGAGGAGGACTAGCTTGTAAATATTAAATAGCCTACTTATTGATGTTTACTTTGAACAGAAAACTGCTCACTTTAAATATAAGAAGATCTTTAAGCACAATTCATTTGAAATCCTTCATTAATGCATCCACATTTATATCATCTATTTTTGTTGATAATTAGAGGTACACCATTGCCTTTCATCTGACCTGGTATAACTCTATCAGCCTCAATTCAAAGTCATGAGACCAAAACAATCTTTCTAATTCAGGACATGACACTATTGGTTTTGACTTTACAAATGTGAACAGTAAAACGATGCACATGACTTGTACGTGACATAATGTGATCCCAATTACAACACTGAGCAGATTTGATCAGCTCTGTTATTAAATCAACAACTGACTATTTAGAGTGTTTAGTCTGGTGATCCTAATGCATCTTCCGGGAGAAACTATCAGGTTTTCATATGAGAAAACTGTGTTCCCTGCCGTGTACAGTTGGATGCCATTGTGAATCAGTCTGGATTGAAATCAATGATTGAATTAATCAATGGTTCTAATGATAGATAGATAGATAGATAGATAGATAGATGATAGATAGATAGATAGATAGATAGATAGATACATAGATAGATGATAGATAGATAGATAAGTAGCTTGCACTTACTGTATAAGTTATAACATTGAACAAACTGTGAAAAAGACAATGTTTTTTATATTCTCTATATTGCCATACAATGCATTGGATGACTATTTTTGCCATGGGTCTTGTAGGCTTATACTTTCTGTATCAAACATCTAAACAAAAAACATAAATCCTATCATCATGGGACAACCACAGGCCTACCTTGTCATTTCGATGCAAAACTGATGAAGCCTATGCAATATTGTAATTACACAGTGCTGAAGATCCTGGATACAATATTACGCTCAGTGTTTTTTAAACAGAAATAAACTAATAGACTGACTTAAAAGGTCGCCGTTGTTCATTCATTTTATTTTTCCACAGCTGTTTATTTTAAAATGTGTTAAAATGTTGACGTGATCGATTCAACACAAAAACAAGCAGCAGTCAATTCAAACCAAACTCTGTCATACCATTAATGTTAATATCATCCACAGAGACACGAGAGAAAGGTTTGCCAAATCCTATACAGGCGACATAACGCAACTGATTCATTAAGTGATGAGCATGTGAACAGTGCATGATCAGGGCGGAGATTACGTGACGTCATGCGCCAGGCCGACCAATAGCAGCGTGTCTTTCCAGCCTATGATTGTACAGTAAATACTATGAGCTCTGCCTCCTTCGCTCTGACTGCAGCGATGAGAAGACAGGAATGAATCGAGAGAACCCGTTGGATGTGCCCACAATAACCTTCACTCGAGCTGACATATACTCCCTCACAGTTGTTACCTTTGTGAAAGTTTTGCGGTGGTGTAGTCGAAAACAAGTAGCTTTTCTTTTAGAAAACCTGAGCAACCTGAACGCGACTGAGGAGGGAAGTCGTGGGGGGGGGATTGTTGGCCCACTGCAGCGTGAATCACCGGAGACTCGCCTCACCGCTGGTTGATCATCCAACTGTTTTTTAACCATCGACGTGCACATCCTCACGGGACAGAAAGCAACGGGGGGGGAAAAGGACGGGAACCGAGCCCGTGTTTGATCCTCTGCCGCAGCCCAGAGGTGCGCTGTTTGGCAGAGCATGCTAAATAATGAGCCAAAGGGACACACTGGTTCATTTGTTGGCGGGGGGGTAAGTCAGATTTGTGCTTATGAAGTGACTGTTTTAACATTCCCGTCGTCCATTTCTTCTTTCTTGCTACCAATGTTAGATTTATATGCAGCGCGTGCACGTGCCAGAACCCCACTCAGCTGTCTGAACTTCCGCTCTACCTTTCAAAATGTAAATATCAACTGTACAGTATTTACGTAGATGCGACTCAAATCGAGTTTTTCCCGCTTAGGTGTAGCTTCAAGGGTGTAAGTGTGAGTGAAAACGTATTTGTATTTCTTTAATAACTCAGACATTAACTTTTGCTTAATTCACTTTGACATAAACGAGTTTTACTTCGAAGGCACGTTTACTTCACATCCGGGCCCTTTGCTGCTGTCTCTCGTAACTTGATAAAGTCCTGCAACGGCCAAAACGATTAGCATACCTGGGTGAGATGGAATCACGTGGATTATATATGTGTTTATATGAGTTTAATTTCATGAACACCTTTTTGTATTTATTGACTAATAATAATAATAACTGTTGAAATCCCAGCTCCTCATGCCTTTTTAATTTCCAGGGTGATGGGTTGTCACACATTGACAGCCTAGTAGGTGGGAGGTTATTGTAGGGTTTAAAAATTCTGGCAAGGTACAGGTGTCGATTTGTCACTTAACAATTCAAACTTATACAACGAGGCCAGAAAGTAAGGGACTTAAAGTGAGACTGCTTTCAGTTTAAGTCGTTACCCATACAAAAGGTGTTCAGCGATTCTCATTCACAACAATGTAGACCGGCTCAGCAACTTATTCATCAAAGAAGATGTAAGCCGAGGTGTAAATCAATGCAGGTTTTTCCCACAATGTGTGGTCTGTCTTGTTTTTATTCCATTGACCTGTGTTTTTAAGTCTGCTTTAATCTCTGCAACAAACAATTGACCTTTAAATATGACAGTGGCATCACACCACAGCTCTCCTGTTATCACTGTGATCAGGGAGTCAATTTGCTTTCTTGAGTAAGAAAAATCTGATTTGTGCTACCCATAAACCCTGAGCTGCAGGCCTCTCTCTGCACTGTACACATGCTTCCTCTGACAGAGAGCGTTAGATACGTACAGCAGACGGCATAGGACTAAAAGTAGGCCAAGGGTCACTGCTGCATGAATGTGAGTCGGCCTTTTGAAAGGTAAATATAGCCGGTGCAAGTCAAAAGAGGCTGTCGCAAGAGGAATTATTGGTAGAATGGCTTGATGTCAACATAGACCACTATAGGGTTCACACCTAGTATTAACTTGACCAAAAACTTTCGTGCATTCACATGGTTAATTACAACAAAGCACTTTCCAGCTTTGTGGTGGCTTGATTGTGAAGCTTTGTGTACACAAGTCTTACTGTATGATGCATTGGGCGGAGGCAGAGAGGATCAGAAAAGGTGCACGTGTGGCACATGGACATAGCGTTGTTCTTGGATCACGCCCTGTTGCCTTGAGCTTACGAAACATCACTGAGAGGGATAATACGGCGATCAATACGTTGTCTTTTTAATAGTTTAGAAAGTTTGATTTAATGGCTTGTTTTTATTTTGTTAACATGATGATGGAGGATTTGTCTGAGTTGAGGTCTAAGGTGTAATCATTATCCGTTTCTGTGGTTATTTTGTGATGGATTTCATAAATTGTAGTTCACGGTCACGGTCATGTTCTACTGAACTGCACCTTGACACCATAAACAGTTAACTGACAGCTCACACGTTGCATGCTCACACGTGTGCGTGCACAGAATACAAGAACTCAGTGTTATATATTGGTGTTTTAAAGAAAACTCACAGAAATGAGTGAAATAAAGACCCACTTAAATTTAAATTCAGTCAGACTTATTGGCATGAGTGTGATAATATTACCACAGCCTATAATAACGAGCAATACAATAATAGTAATAATTAATAGTAATTATATATTTTTGTTCACCCGTAACAATAATAATTATCAATAATGATATAACAAGAATAGTAATCATAACAGAATCTGTCCTCCTCTGGGAGCCATTTCTTTTTGTAGCAACCCGTCTCTACAGCCAAACTGTGCTTGATTTGTTTTACAGGTAATCTCCCAATGTGTAGTTTATTTTTGGAGTCAAGTAGCATTGTAGTTTACACTGTGGTAGAGTTGTTCCAATGATGAATATTTTTTTTCTTTTTTGATCATTTCCTTCTAGATGTGGTGGCACGGTGGGCGCTATTTTGACTTGTCCTCTTGAGGTTGTGAAGACCAGACTGCAGTCCTCCTCCATCAGTCTGTACATCTCCGAAGTCCAGCTCAGCACCGTCAACGGGGCCAGTGTGGCCCGTGTCGCTCAACCAGGACCTCTGCACTGTCTCAAGTAAGGATGCGCTGCTTTAAATGAAGTATGAGTGATAATGCTATGATCTCCAAACTGGTAGTTACTCTTTTCCGAAAAGTTTGTGTGTAACTAAAACTGGTTAGGGTAGGGTTGGCTCATGTGTCAGCCTTAAGGTGTTCTTGATATGACCAATGTTATACTTAAGGTCATAGATAGAGGCTAACAAATTGGAAATAGTTTAAAGCTAGGTAAACGTTGGGGTCAGGGACGTCAGAGATGGTCAGCATGGTGTGAACAGTGGTGGTGATGCAGCTAGTGGCTTGTCAGAGGCAGTTATTGCCTCTTGCGCGTGCGTAGAATGCACAAAATAATTGGCAGTAGGCTGCTAGCAGTATGATGTTAACAGTGCTACTTTTTTGCCTGACGACGGCAGACAAAACACAATGCAGGAGTCGTTTTTTGTGGGAGCTAGCTCTGTCTCCATATGCAGTCACCATGAGCTGCTGAAGGGGGCACTGTGGGTGCTGTGAATTCAGGTCAGGCACAATTGTGCACTTTACATATAGTTTTTGTCCATGCCATTACAGTACTGTTATGTTTTGTTATGATGTATCGACTCAATATCGAATCGCGACCCAAATAATTTAAATCTAATTGTATTGGGAGGTTGTGGACAATACCCAGCTCTACTGTCAAAGCTGTGACACTGAATCTGTTTGGTGTCACAACATCCACCTAAGTCACTTTTAGAGGATACTTATCTTGATCAATGTCACCCTTTTAGTTCTCTTGTGAGAATAAAAATGACAAAAGCATAATACAAAATGGATATTTGTCTCAAAACATGACAAAATAAAGCTCCCTGTAGAAAGAGTTAGCCTACTTCATAGCCTCTACATTGGATTTTTATCCTATTTCCCAACCTGTTTGGTGTATGTGCTAAAGATATGTGAAGCAAGTCCACTAAACGCTGCAAGCTGGGAAATTGTTTGCACTAAACAACCGTCAGGAACAGGTTTTTAATTTGTTTGGATTGTTGGTGTATTTTCTCTATGCAACATGGTGTAGCTGTGTTGTGTGGTTGTTTAGAAACCAGCAGAATCTATTCCCAAGCATTGTAACAAATACAAACTCCAGTCTGAAATCTATTCAATACAGTATTTGTTGTTGTTATTTCTAGTGTCATTGTTGGACCAAAAAAGATCATTGAAGCCTCACTACAAACTTAAAACTCTGATAGTTTTAAGACAATTGCTATCTAAAGGTGTAAAAACAATGTAAGACATTCAACATGAAGTGTTTATTTTTTGCAATGTGATTCATCTTTCCTCTTCTCTATAGACAGTGGACATTTATCAGAGAAATGAGAAGTGAAAGTGTTTATTTAGACCTATGTTGAAAAAAATTTAAATTATCAAATGGCATTTCCCAATGTTTCCCAAAGTAAGTGTAGGCTGCTGTACTTTGCTTCTGTTCTCTGGCATCACTTGCACAGTGTTGAACATAATAAGGCACGAGCTGCTTTGGAAGAATTTTCATCTGCAAAATGCATCGATTGTGTTGCAAATTTGGAATTTCCCACAAAGTTCTTCTTCAGTAATGCATTACAAGACAAATGAATACTTTTAAACATGATAGCAGATTTGCCAGGGAAAGGGTAATGAGGATTCTACATTGGCACAGTTAAATGATTGCCTGACCTGTCTGTGCGCTGGTTAGCCATCATGGGTTTTCTTACATTTGTTTGGCTACGTTTTTTTATTTGTTCTCCCTTGCTGCAGCAATAACTTGGAATGTTGTCTTGGCCTGCCTTAACTAGGCTTATTAACAGTACTGTCTTTGGGTTTTAGTTCAATAACATCGTAGCAAAGCCCTCTTTGGATTGCAGTTAATCAGTGCATTGTTTTGAGCTCAATACTGGTCTTGTGCAGATATTAAAACCAGCTTTTTGTTCTCCTTGAGACACAAAGCTTTAGCAGATACTGCACACCACTGTTACGTGATACATACTGGAGCAGTGCAGAAGAGGGAACAGCTGTATGTTTCGAGAGGGGAAAAAACTCACAGTCAAAAGTAGGTCAACTTGCAGTGACCTAGTTTTGAGCAGAGTATGTGTTTAGTCATGATTTGAGGTTTGTGTGGAGAGTGTTGTAATGTGTGTTTAGGCAGCAACTCCCTATTCATGAAAAAAATTGGTATAAAGTAAATCATCTTTGTGTACTGAAGTTTAAATCTCACTGCAAGGCTATAAACTTCACAACCCACACAAGCACAAGCTGAGCAAATTACAGCTACACGTCTGCTAAAAGAAATATCTGGGCCATGTCTGTTTTTAATCGGGGGACAGACTTAAGAAGCAGTTTATTATCGGACCCAAAGGTTCAGTTTCTTGTTTTGATTGAAGATAGTTTGCATCGGAGATTTAGTGAAATCATGCTGTACATTATCTAAAGTTTAACTTTAGACCATGCACATACTTAAGGAGGTTACTGGGTGAGGTTGGAGCCACGTGAACAATCTTTCAGCCCCGATGACAGCGGAAAATAGACGCATGAGCCAGCATTACTTCACCACCATAAACACCACCGGAGCGAGGACACCTGC
Organism: Labrus bergylta; assembly: GCF_963930695.1. NCBI lineage: Eukaryota > Metazoa > Chordata > Actinopteri > Labriformes > Labridae > Labrus > Labrus bergylta. Next base: position 17,740,487 of record NC_089198.1, read on the forward strand.
CATAAAGAGTATTTTAGGTCTAAGCATTCCTACAGTGACCCTGTTTATAATGTCACACCGTATTGAGTATCAGGTCAGGGCAGGTCGCCCAAAATGTAATTTTTCTTCTAGTCCATCAGTGAAGGGAGCGCACAGAGGATATTCATTTAGCGTTAGAAAGATGTTGGTCCAATAAAATGTGGTCTTTTGGGGTTTGACCCTTTTTTATGATTTGTGTTTTTTTGGTTATTTTACTTTGGTGTCTAGTAACATAGATGTTCCCCTTTTTTGTAATAATACTACATGATATGCAATTTTATACTTAATGGTGTGTACAAAAGTATTTTGAATTAAAAGTGTTGCATTGTTTTCATTAACTTTCTAAAATACCCACACTCAGCCAGGACAGCTTTTTGCAGAATCTTCCCGTTGTTTTGTCATTTGTGATATCGTGTTCAACCGTGATATAACGATAAGCCATTGATACAAAATTGACTGTACACTTGTAGCATGAAGGAAAATAACATGAATTTCTTTTATGTCAATTTGCAGGTTGATACTTGAGAGAGAGGGACCTCGTTCACTCTTCAGAGGACTTGGACCCAACCTTGTGGGTGTGGCACCTTCCAGGTATGTTTAGTATTTCTAACATAGTATTGCCTTCAGTACTCCGGGTGTGTTTCATATCATTGAAACCTTTACGATTCATGGAGTTATACTACGCAGTGTATTTAATGAAGCCAAGAGGAGGAGGAAAAACATGACCCTATTCCTGCATATCACATAACAAGCAGAATGGAGTATGTCAGCACAATCTTTGATACCTTGTAAGACTTTAGAATGAACCACTGTTATCAGGGTTAGCTTGACTTGTTATCTGAGAAAAAAGGAATTTCTGCGTCACATCAAATCTGAGCATACGTTTTTTTTTTTGCTTCTGCTAGATCTTCTAAGCTTTTTTCCCCCCATGCTTCCGGCTCATTCAGAGCTTATGTTGGCAGCAATAATAGCAGGCCGCTTACACAGACATGAATGGAGTTAAAATCTCACAGAAATGCAATTGAAACCTGTGTTTTAAATCCAAGAGGAAATGAGAGGTTTGCCTCTTTCTTTGCTTGGCTGGGTGGGATTGCACAACAGCCTAAGCTGAGTCAATTAAAGGACGCATGAAACAGCAACAACAGCTGGCCCTGGCCAGATGTGACACAGTGTCATGTGACTGTTTATGTTTTTATGTATTAACACAATGGAGTTCCTTTATAGAGACAGTTGAGATCGTGTCTAACCTCCCTCCCTGCGCTGTCTAGATCTCCCTAGTTACATGTGCATCACATGACTACCGTCATCCTCTTCCTGTTGGTTCGTTGTGGTCTCTGTCCCTCTATCTGACTCATCCATTCCACACTCTTATCATCTGTCCCCCTCTCTCTTGCTATATTTGTCTTTTTTTTTTTAACCAATATTAATTCATGATTGTCCCCTGGGTCCTTCGCTGTCTGTGCTATCTCAGTCTGTTCAGAGTAGGGCAAATATGCCCTTGAGTGTATCCTGTGGGCTAGTTGTACAGCTGCTTGTACGGTAGCTTGTTTCCTGGTCACAAAAGCTATAGCAGACTGTGCTATAAGAAGATATGATGACATAAGAGGTGAACCTGATGATCTATGTGGCTGTATATAACTGGGATATGTCATGGTTTTTAAATACTCTAATTGTCATTAACTTATAAAAAAATACAGGTTTTCATGCAGCAGCTTTTATCTTTAAAGAACATTTTTTCCATCATTGTTACTTGCCCCTGGTTGTAATGCACTACTGCCGCCAGACAGTGGCAGTACGATTGCTGAAAACTGTTTTCTAACAGCCGTTCAAAAACAAAAGAAGAGTGCATAAGGTTCAGGTTATACAGGTGTAGCTTAAAGCCTGTTTTATACTTCTGCGTCTACTCTACACCATAGCATAGGCAGGAGGTTCACGTAGCCCTGTAGTTATGCCGAAGCCTAGCTATGTAGGACGTGCACCTCCTCAAAAATGTAACTAACGCGACACGGTTTGGCGCCATTTGGTCAAGCTCAGTGAAATCACAGCTTTTTTTTTTTTTTTTTTTACTCAATTCACCAGGTAAAGTCTGGGTTGCTAGGTGACAATTATAATTAGGAAACAGCAACTGGGAAGCCAAAAAATGCTAATGAGAGCTCGGTCCGCTTGGCAAGCTTCCGATTAGCAACACACATACATTACATGTGCATACAGAATAGCACTTGCACCAGCATCATTCATAACATATCATAAACATACACTTTCAGACCCACACACACACATAATTCATCCCCATCTGCAGAACGATTGTGTAATGTGTGCATGATCTCAGGGCGTGGACTGAGTGCAGGGAGTGAAGGTCAGGGGTTTAATTCCATTCAGCTGAAATGTTGACTAAATCCTGTGAGTTTAGTTAGTGAGGAAATTAAATAAATTCATGGGAGATAAAGCTGCTACTAAAGCTTTCTATGAGATTAAGACACACATGAAGACACAGACACTGTCGCATGCATGCATTTATAAGTGACCAGGTACACAGAGGCACAGACAACATGTCAGTCGCCTGCTTTTAGTCTGCATATTAGCTTTGCTTAGCTCTAATGTGTGGACAAAGAACTGTACATTTTTATTAGATATTACAGTTAAATTAGTACTTATACATGTGTAAAAAATTTAATATTATGACTTTTCTGTCTTTTGTGTATAGTTCACAAACCTAAAGTTCAAGTTAAGAATCATTTTTCAGAGATATTCTTGTGTTCATCACAACTTTTAGTTTGAAGTATCTTCTGTTTAAACAGTGGAACACATGTTCTACCTTAATAAACTACAAAGCTCTTAATGCTTCTCTTCTGGTTTGTGCTGTTGTAGTTAATCATTAGTCAACTGAATTGGTGCCATGAATTTCTAACCAACCGTGCTCTTTTTTTGCTTCATGGTGTTTTGGCCACAGGGCGATCTACTTTGCGGCCTATTCGACAGCCAAGGAGAAACTCAATGGGGTGCTGGAGCCGGACTCCACCCAGGTGCACATGGTGTCGGCTGGGCTGGCAGGTAAAGATGGCTCCTCCCCCCCTCCCTTTGTCTTTCTGTCATTGTCTGTCGCAGACTGTCATGTCTGTCTGTCTGTCTGTCTGTCTGTCTGTCTGAGCAGTGTAAATCACTGATGGGTTTGATTTAAAAATGTTTTTTAAATAATTATTCAGTTTGTCTTCATAAGACACATTTTTTTTAATCTTTATTCATTCTTTGTCACCATTTAAGAATATCCCCAGAGTTTCACTTCACTCCCCCTTTATCCCCCTTCCTTTCCTTATACATGTGTGGGATAGCTTCAAATTTTAAAAAATATTTAATTTTCAAAGCATGCTAACGCTAACTTATAGTATCTGTTAGAAGATATTTAGTGGCTGTTTCATGTATAGAAATGAACAGAAAACATAGGGGGTTTGTCAGAAAGCACAATTGGAGACTCTCAGGATCAAACTGACCTTGATGACTGTGGTGAAAACTGCCTCACCTAATATGCTGTACAACCAGGACTTGAACAATAAAATGTTCTGAGTTGTTTTTTGCTGTTATTTCTACTACAAATAATTGCAAATTAAAGATTTCAGTATCTGGCATTTGAAGGTGTTAAATGCCTGAGAGTATGCCAGTCACAACTTCTACTGCTACTTGCTCTCTTTTTTTTTTTTTTTATGAGCATCGACTTTCTGTAATAAAAGCCATGTACTCACATATGCAGTCTCTTCACAGTGGTTTTCCAGCCAACCTACCATTCAGGAAAAATGAATTTATATGAGCAGTCTAAGACTTTATTGCACCTTAACCCAATGAGACATAGCATTTGTGCTCTTTCATGAGGTCAAATATGCCACTGGTGGTGTTTACACTATAACTGTGCTGTACATGCATGCAGCTTTACAAAGAAGAAAAGCAACATGGTCCTCAGAGTTAAGGTTGTGCTTTCCTCCTCTCTGAATCCCTTTTTCCTCCATGCCCTCTATTTTATTTCTCATTCTCGCCCCCTTTGTTTCCTTTTTAATGCTTTCATTTTGAGGCCTCTCCTGAGGACTTTGTAAATGGTTTAACATCCCAGTTGTCACTTAAACAGTGTGGTCTGGGCCCCCTTCTTTGCTCTGTGTGTATAGAGGAGAGAGCACGGCCCCCAAAGGTCAACCGGGGCCACTGGCACTCAGGCGGACACGTCAGGTAGCACCCCATTTCTTTACACTGGTATGATTAAAAACCATGGTGATTTTTTTTGAAATACTACATAGTTCATATTGGTTATTCATTTGTAATGATAATACCATTGCTTATGGCAGTGTGTGTTTCCTGCTGGTGGTTTTAAGGTTTTGTTTATTGTTCAGTCTTGACACACCCCTCCCTCCCCTTAGCCTGTTGTCTGGTTTAATCCACACAGTAAAGGTAAAGTAGTGACACATACTACTGAGGGATTTCTGTTGTCTGCACTAAAGAAATGCTAACCTTGTCACTGCTACAGAAGATTGTCATCAATGTGCTTCATTTTGTCATTTGTTCTCATCCATCAACAACATCAGGATGAGGGGGAGTAAACCATGCATATTCACAGCCTTAGTGACGCAACACCAAAATTTGAATGGACGTCTGGATAATTACTTCCAGATTTGTAGAGTAACTTTGTGGAACCATTGCCTCTCATGGCCTCCCTTCTGGGAACTGTGGGTTTCCCTTCACTGGAGGGGAGGTGCTCTCCTCCAGCAGTTAATCTAAAGCATGCTTGTCTTTTCTGAATGTAGGTCAAGCTCCTCTGGAGGAATTGCACGGGTGTCTTGTGTCTATTGAGGCGTTTACGATAAACTAAATAAAGCAGCAAGTCCATAGGTAGATGCAGCTCCTCAGAGGTTCGTCTCAATTACTTACAAGCCGGTGTGACTAGTACGTTAGTCTGTATGTGCGGCATATTTATGTTCCTATTGGCTTTATTACCAAACAGGCATTTGTGGCTAGCATCAAGTATGAGAAATACTTCTCATTTGCTTTAATGTCATGGAGTCCTGTGAAAAATCGGCATGAGGACATTTTTATGTCAACATGATGGATGTATCGTGTGCTGTTATGATAACACATAACAGTTATTTGTTGGCACATGGTCACTGAGCTATAAGGATCTTTTTATTGTTTTAAAACAAACATTTAGAATCCAAATTTGAAGCATTAGCAATAAAAACAATAAAAAAAAAACTGTCAAAATAGGGCTTCATTTCCTCTGTACTGTTATTGGACAAAAAGCTTGGTCGAGAGACAGGTATTACTATTTAGTAAAACTATTTACTTCATTGAGTCACTTCACTTTATTGATCACTTCATCCTCATGACATCACACATCTCATTCATCTCCATTGTCGAGTGTTGGTTACACCAAACGACAAGGTTAGCATTTCCTCCTGCCTTTTTATCTATGTAACCTTAGACACTTCCAATGATTATGAAGTAAACCTCAGTTTAGATTTTTGTTTTTACTTGTACTGTTACTTGCACTAGTGAGGCAGAGCTGCAGTTTTTGATTGGGTTGGTTTTTTCTGTTAAGCCAACATTTACTTAATCCAAGTTGCATAAATAAGTAAAGGGAGGGATACATCTCAATAAAGTTAATGAAAAAGAAATGTTAAATTCAACATTTCAAATTCGAGGGGATGGATCTAGGGTTGGAATAGAGTTGGGGAAAGATGGAGGAGGAGGTCAATCCTTCTCCTCCACTCTTTTCTTCACCTTGCTGTGCAGTACCAGTGGGTTTGGGTGGGAGGTTGGTGGGGTTTGGGGTGGATGTGACTGCTGCTTGTGTGTGACTGTGGTACAGAAAAGCCTGTGTCTATTTTAGGGCTTTACTGTAAAGCTTTCACCCCTGCGTGATTGGGTGGGAGACCCCCGCCATCTGAGCCCCCCATATCTGCAGGCTTCTAGCTGCAGCGGGGAGGAGCTGGAGGAGCTTTGCCCCTCCCTCGTGAGTACACGCCATAGACGCACTTCCTTCTACTTCCTCTTTTTGTCCTTCTCTTCTTCTTTTCAACAGACCTGTGTCATCCTCTCTTCTTCACGCAGTTGCCTTAACGTAGGGCCGTGTTGCATTGACACACTAGATGTGACACAGGTCTCTTTGTAGACTCGCCCTCATCTTAGCTGTCTTCTGCGAATGGCCATGTTTTATTCTTCTATGTTTCATCTTTTGTATCAGAAACTTCTAGAGAGACGTTGTGTCATCTCATAATGATACAAAATGATTATAAAGTATCAATACACCTTACATCTCAAACTTTACATTGATAAATATCTTCTAGTGTTCCTTTGAAAAAAAAACAACAACAACACACAATAGCCATTAAAAACAATATCCCATGAAGATAGCATGCACACACTGGCTCCCATTATTCACTTATTCTAGTTTAATTTGAACATTCAGGTATTAAATGGACCTAAATATAAACATTTCCCACCAAGTTAGTCTGCACTAGTCTTATGTCCCTATGTGTACTTCCACTTCAGCCCTGCTGAATAATTGAAGAATCTTTTGAACACAACATTCAATTTGTCTGTTGAAGTTTTGTTTGTGGGGCTAGTGTCCAAGAATGAGACTAAATCAAAGTTACATTTTTTTTTTTTTAAAGAAAAAAATTTAAAAACCTTATTGCTTCACATATTGGACACATTTGTTTGTTTTTTCATTAAAAAAAAGAAGTCATATGGTGTCCTTGCACTAATAGATGATCATGAAATAATAAGTCTGAAGAGGAGTGTACAAAAGCTAGCTAGCTTTTCAGGTCACTCGTGAGAATATTATTATGGATCACATTATTGACAAATTCACCAGAATCGACTTAATTTGAGTTCCTTTTTATTGTGAAAGGTTTCTTGTATCAGGCCAGCAGCTCACAAGTTACATTGTTGAACCAACAATGAGAAAAATTCAGAATGTCAAAAACAAAAAAAGTGTTATAGGCTGTAAATTGACACATTTCCATGAATGTTTTTCAAAGCAAATTAAAAGTGTAATGGTATTACAAAAATAAAAATCAGAGCCCCTCTCTTTAAGGTGAGCTCATGTTTTAATTGCAGATGAGATTATTAAGAAGTACCTTCCTGTCATTAGCTCTTTAAAGAAATCAATCAGACGGCTTTGTAATAACAACCTGCCACGGTCAGGCCTGAGATGAATTGAATGTTTGCTTCATTTTCAAATGTTTGAATTCAGATATTTGTTAAAGATGACAGATGAAAGATAGATGAACAATACTCACAGCTGCTGCCTTGATGCACTCTGTTAAGATTCTTTACTTCAAGAACAGAGCTGCTATTTATGTACATATATCTATGTGTATCATTTCACATGAAGAGGATCAATATGGTAATATAAAAAAAGATGCATTGTCAAATCAATACCCTTTTATAGGATCTTATATAAACTCACACATGGTCTCCAGCCATCTGAGCAAGAATGTTTTTTTTAATCTGTTCAAATACTAATAATATATTGAAAAATAAAAACACTGAACTGAGTTGATCCTGTTTAGTGAAGTGCGTCCTCACTGTACTTGTACAATGTGCTTTAGCTGGTTAGATTGTGTTCTTCAAAATGTCTCTGCCTCCTTTTAAAACTCACCTCTTCTCACTTTCCAGGGTTCACCGCCATCACGGCCACCAACCCCATCTGGCTGATCAAAACCCGTCTGCAGCTGGAAACCAGGTGAGGAACCTCAAATATCTGTCCAAAGTTTAGAATATGACTTCAATAATAACGATAACAAAAAAGACATCTCTGTTGGATTTCAATTTAAAGTGTCCGTGTGATTACAGGAACCGTGGCGAGCGGCGAATGAACGCATTTGAGTGCGTGCGGCGGGTGTACCAGATGGACGGCCTGCGAGGTTTCTACAGGGGCATGTCAGCCTCGTATGCTGGCATCTCTGAGACCGTCATCCATTTTGTCATCTATGAGAGCATCAAACGTAAACTGATGGAGGCCAAAGCCCAAGCCAGCATGGACGAAGAGGAGGAGTCGGTGAAAGACGCCTCCGACTTTGTGGGCATGATGCTCGCAGCAGCAACCTCCAAGACCTGTGCCACCTCCCTCGCCTACCCTCACGGTGAGTTCTGTTTTATCATGAATTTTATATTGATTTGACTTATTGTCAACAAGTTCAATAAAAGACAAAAACGTACAATATGTTAGAAAGCCAAAATCCAACAGGTCTAAGCTAGCTAAGAAGGTACAACACAATGTTTTTTTTAATTAGAACCAGTATGAATAAATACGGTGATGGAGGCAAGCTAAACAAATTATTTTAAGTAACTCGCATGGAATTCTTCAACAATTTTCCAGGATGTGATTCTTCCAGATTTTAGAAGAAACAGATGTTATGCTAAATGTTGGTTCAATAAAAACCATGTGTCACTTGTTTCAGTTTCTAGCTCTTTTAGTCTAATTGATCTTCTGCTGCTCTCAATTTGTAGAGGTGATCCGAACACGGCTACGAGAGGAAGGAAGCAGGTATCGCTCCTTCTTCCAAACTCTGCTGACGGTACCCAGGGAGGAGGGATACGGGGCGCTGTATCGCGGCCTCACCACCCACCTTGTCAGACAAATCCCCAACACGGCCATTATGATGTGCACCTATGAAGTGGTTGTCTACCTGCTTAGTCGGTAGATATGTCCCCTTCGTGTTTAAAAAAAAAAAAAAAAAAAAAAAGAGAAAAAAACTTTTAGCGAATGACATAGAAGGAGGTCCTTTGGAAGAGCGAGGACAAAATGTCATATTGGAGACCAAAGGAAAACCGAAGATACTCGAGTGGACCAGAAGGAAAAAGGAGGAAGCCCTTTGTTACCATATCAGCATCCAGCTCCCTTCATCTGGAACAGATAGAGGGCGCTACAGTTCACAGGAGAGCAAATACAGTAGGCTAAGGAAGAAGGCCCTGATAGGAGAGACTGAGAAAGAGATTGGGAGAGTAAGGAAGAGATGTAAGCACATTTCAGTGGCCTTTAAGAGAGCGGTTTAATTTGCATCCTTTTTTGTGCGCTGTGTGAACTGTTGTCTTTATCACTTTCAAATGAAGATGATATTGTGAAAGGGGAATGCTTGGAGACAACTGCATTTGACAGGAGAGGTGCTAATAAACTATAGGTCAATTCTATTAATCAAATAACCTCTAATTGGAACTGTTTGTCTGCACTTGCTTCAGTGCAGTGAGACTGCAGTAGGAAGAGATGATGGCGTTTTTAAAGAGTGTTTGAAAGCAGAATGTCAGAAGTAAGTTCGGATTTGAAACGAGGACATCAGTCTTGTTTTATTTGCATCACCCATCTTTGCACTACAAAAAGTGTGCCTTCAAGCATTCCCCTCCGAACAATGCAGTTTATCCCCTCGACGGCCTGATGTTCACACAGCAGTGAGCTGACTGTCCAAACACACGAAAAACACAACTGAGAGTGAAAAACAAGCCACACACACTACCTTATCATGATAAAGAGTAGGTTGAAAATCGGACTTTTGTTCAGTATTTTGATCCTCTATAAACCTGTGCCTGATTGTGACGCACTTCAGATGAAGTTGGCCTCTCACAAACAAGGTCAGCTCCTGGCAGTCACTGCAAATCATATGTGAAAAACACAAGACCAACGGGTCCTTTTGTTTTCAGATGTGAAGTGTGCGATTGTCTTAAAGCCACTACTTGAGTATAATGTGACAGAGTGGGTGGATGTTGATGGAGTTTTATCTTCGCCCCATAAGCTGTTTTGTGTGAGTGTGTGTGAGAGCGTGTGTGTGTGTGTGTTTTTTATGTCCTATGTCTAAGATCACTAAAACTGTGATGAGCTATGTCCAGGGTTGTGCGTGTTTGTGCGTCTGCAGTCATGTGATCCTGCATGTCTGATTCAAATCTACTCCTGCTTCCCTCCACTAAGTATGAATCTTGAAGGACGCTGCCGTTGTGAGCGTGGAAAAGCTTCCTGCAGCTTTCATTCCTGCTCTCCTGACTGTCCTTTCTTCCAGTGGCTTCCAACTGACCTGATAACATGCACTTTTGTGGCCTTTTGAGGCTTGTGCTTTGCATTTTATTGTGTGGACAGTTTGATCTTGTAAATTGTAAAAGAAAAAAAATGTAATACTGTATATCAAAATGGTACTTTGCGCAACTGTTCTTAAAGCAGATATATTGTACAGTTCAGAGTTCTCAGTAGTTGTGAAGGATGTCAATGTGTGTAAATAATATAGATACTGTACATGCATATCAGTTTTTTTTGTTTTTTTAGGCCCATGTGTGATCATGCTGTAGTTTGTATTTGCAAATTTTGTTCTAATTTTTGTGCAATTTAACCTTGTGTTGACATGGACTTTGACATAATGTTGCTTGGCAGTGTTTTTTTTGTATGTTGCTCTAAGCTGTCTTGCAAACATTTGTACGCTCATTTGAGCTAACAAACGCTGCAGGACAAATTCATCCATTAAGTATTTGTGCTGGAGGAGTGCTTGTTAGTCATTTTACAACATTTACAAACAGAAGTATTGCATTTTGTGAAGTGTGGATGTTTCTGTCAATGGTAATGTTAACATGTTTCTTTACAATATCAAGATGGAAGTAACACTGTGATATTTCAAGAACTGAACTCATCTTTCTACAACACTGACAGTACAGAGAATCACAGTAAGCTGGGACTGTTCACAAAACTCAACTTAAGATATAGATTTATTGAGCAATTGCAAATGTATCTGTTACGGAGAAGAGTTGTTGGTAAGGACCAGTCATCCAGTTTCATTTTTCATAAAGCATACGTTTAAAAGTATATTCCTGGGAAAATTGTCACCAAATTTTTTTAAATTTAGCATCCAAGCACCTTATTGAATTTTCCCTTGATTTATTTGAATGTCAATTATAGGAACGTCGTTAAACATGACTATTTCAAAAAAAAAAAAAAAAAAAAATGCCCCTCCCACATCCTCTAAACCCAGCCACTGGTGTCTCAGTGCACAATCTTCACAGAAATGAAGGACATTCTGAACAGTTTCAATATTAAAATAAAAAAAAAGGTTTGCTTATTTCACTGCTTATGAAATATGTGATGCATTCATGTGTAATGATGTTCTTGAACACTTATTTCTTCCCCCTGTTGCATTTTAGAGGCACAATGAGGCCTTGTTTTTATTTTATTTTTAACAAAAAAGTTAATAAAAAATCCACTTGCATCTGAAGGTTCAGACTCTGTGATGTCTTTACTTTTGCATTTTGGTTGGAAGTATTTTGAAGTTTGTAATCCTGAGATTACAAATAATGAAACCATGGCTTGGATAATAATAGGGAGTGCACGGTCACATTAAATCTGTAAAGAAATATGAGTCAGTGATATAACAGCCCGTTACACTTTTTAAAACTCAGTGAAGAAATAGTTCAAACTGTCTGTGTTTACTCACTACCACCGCCAGGAGGAGCCAAATAGCTGCTGATAGAATTGACTTGATAACGAGGTCGATTTTCTTGTTTGACTTTAATTCCATGCTTAATTTACAATTTGTCATGACACAATCAAAATGTAATTAATTCATGATAATAAAAAGGGGTATTTTCTTGCATACAAATCGGGGCACATGCACACCCACAGATTCAACTGGTAGCCTCCCATTAGCGTTTTGAGTATTTAGATCCATTCATTAAAGCCATTAAGGTCTCTAATACCTGAAGCAAGTTTAATCAATGGATGTGGACTGACTGAAACAGGAATAATCCACCATCAAATATGTCGTGGTCGCTACTTGTCTTAAAAAGAGTCACAACACATTAGTTTATATTGATCCTGTAGCTCTGCTTGGGTCCTCAGCTCAAACGGCACAGCGCACAATCTGACTTTATTACATCTCCAAACACATCAATCAGCCCCATGTTCTTTGACTGATCCAGCCTGAATATCTGTTCTTACAGCTGATCAGTCTATTGATCTTGTGGTCATGTATCTGAATTGACTTCCACTTAACTGCTCGCTGATTTGTTTATTGATAAAAAATATATATATTTTTGTACCCTCATTCTAGGATGTGAAGAACAGAGGAATAAGGCATAGAGGGTAATGATGCCTTCAGGTGCCCTCGGAATCCAACGGTAATGTAATAACTGTGAAAATGGTTTCTTGTAAGTGAGTATTTAATGTGGTAAAACAAAGAAGAGATCAAAGGCTACAGTTTCAGAGGACGACTTGTGGTTCATTTGAAGTAACATACTTTTGTCTGACTGAGAAAGACATTCAGAGACATGTCTGGTCCTTAAATCATCTGCTGTAAATAGAACACAATAAATGCAAGATTATTATATATAAAAGTATAATATTATAATATTTTCTTCAAGCTAAAGATATGCTTAAAATCAGTTCTTAGTGAAGCATAATCATAAGTGGAAGCAGAAGTGATGTCTGATAAACTGAATTGTGTCAGTGACCGTTTTAGTGTATATCTTTAGATACATCATTAAAGATTAAGAAATCATCACACTTTAAATTTGATTTTAAACTCTGGTGTGTTTTTTTTATTTAACTGTATTTTATGTGTTTTTCAGTAGCCTACTGTAGATTTAAAATGTAAATGATGTATTTTTAAATGTTTTTAATTGAGGATGCCTTACAACATCAAGCAAAAGGATTACCAAAAGCTAGAGTTTCAGTTACTTTGCCGCTCCAGGTATTAATCATCGTCAAACAAATTGAATCCAAATCTGTTTGATGTAAAAAATAATTTACATTCTCATTGAAACAGTCTTTGTTAATGGATCATCATTAACAATCAGCATACAAAATCTAAATATTTATCAGAGGATAACAAATGTCATAGAACTTAAAATACCTTGACATGGAATATGAGTTTTACATTCATACTGTTTTTGTTTTTTTAAATACAATGAATTCATAAAATTATAAAACACAGGATCACAAAATATGCTTGAAGTTCCCAAAGTAGCCTAACCAACGCTGCATTATCAGCCAGTGTCACTTGCAGGTAAGATTAATATTTGTAGGAGCAGCAGTCGCAACAACCTAAGTAAAAGTGGTTGTAAACAAAGAATCGAATTGTAACTACAGTAATTGTAGATCTTGTAATAACCTACTTAAAAATTGGTCCATTAGGGAGCAGTAGTGTAGTTTCCAAGTATTCATGAACTCACCTCCAGAGCCTGAACCAATCGTGTTACAGCCGAATACTGTGTTGTGGTGGAAGCGACCAATCAGCGCTCAGTCTGCAGAGTAAATGGACACTCAGCATCGGATCCTCATTGCGCTGCCTGGATGTATCGAGCTGGTGTTTAGTGCAACAAAGAAACCGCCTTTACATCTCTGAAACACATGCAAGACCGCTGGAATAACGCTGCTGACATCTGCAGAGAAAGAGGAGAGGCCTCGTTTCTTCTCACCTCGACGAGAAATCCTCACAGAAAAGTGTAGTTTGGGGGCGAGTTGACTTTTTATGTGGTGAGTGTTTCTGTGTTTACACCGGACGAGATGACCACAGGATTTGGAGCACCGGGTTTTATGTAGGCTAGTTGGATAACTCGGTGTTTTCCTTTCAAAAGTGTTGCACTGTTGGTAGACAATATACAGTTTAAGCTATCTAAAAAAAAAAAAAAAAAGACTTTTAATTTCTCTCCTTATATGTTACATGGACTGAAGTTCTCACGCTTTATAGCCTACTGTGTTAGAACTATACCTGCCTGTGCCTGTGTCTTCATTTTGACATGGTTACACAGTTCACGGCATTTCCTTGTCCCCTCATCTCTCACCACACAGTAATGTGAGTGAAAGTTTCCCTAATGTTTGACGATATGAATGTGTTGTTCAGTGGTTTGAGTGTGTGTAGGGGATGTATCAGGCATAGTGTTGAGCAACGAGGAAATGTTACTCAGTTGCTTTAAGCATGTAAATCCTTGTGACTGGATGGCTTATTTTGTGAAGTAAAAGTGGCTCCCCTGGCAGCGATGAGTTCTCTCCTGCATCTTCTTCACCTTGACCTTTACTCAGCTCAGATGGGTCAGGTGACAAGAGAGCAGGTGGCAAGAGCAGCGAGGGGATGAGCAGAACGAAGAGCAGAGGAGTGGAGAAAGGTGAGAGAGCAAGAAGAGAGGAAGGTGAGCACACCGGGGGAACTCCTCCTCACGTGTACCAGGTGCAGCGTCGCCTCATTTGGTTCGCTAACTAGTATCCGACAAAGAAAGATGTCTGGTGGAGTATGCAGGTTGATGGATGACCTGTCAGGATAAAGGAGGAGAGAGAGAGAGAGAGAGAGAGATGCAGGAGGAGGAGGAGGGGATGGAGCATACACCGGTTACAGAGGGTCATTTAATCTGTCTGCTGGATCTGACCAGCCGCTCACTACAGGAGATCAGGCTGCTCACCGGCTGTGTCTCTTAATTGTTTTCTTTCACGTCCTGACTCTCCTTTTTCTGCTCTCACAACACTCCCCCTGTAGATATCAGGAAACGTCTCTTATCAAACCCCTCGGCGTTTTCCTTCACATTTAGTTGCAGGTATCCTTCCCCTGTTCGACTCTCCTGCCTGACTTTTTTGACTCTTTACTTATTTTCATTGCTGACACTTCAGTTGTCCCCGATACTTTAATTTGAAAGGAAAATCAACCGCGAGAGAGCCTCAATACCTCCTCTGACAGTATTTTGTTATTTAGCAGACAGCTCAAACATTGTAACTGATATTTTAACATCTCTCCCTGAATGACACTTTCTTTGTGCTTCTTAGAAAATGTCAGAAACTTCAACTGACGTTTAAGTTGTTTCACAAAGTTCCACCAAAAGCATTTGTTTCAAAGGCTGGTGTTTATAAATGACGTTTTCTATTGGCGTGTCACATGTTATATTACAAATGCTACTTAATGCTACAATGCTATGATGAGTTAATGTGGCCTCTATATGCGATGAAAGCCGACGCTAAACATTTTGGTTAATAACATTAAAGACAAACGATTGGTCTGAGATAAACATCAAGAGAATTGTCACCTCTGCAACAAGAGCCATCCCGCTCGAAACCATTTTTAATATCAATACTGGCCGCGGTTTTAAAATTCACTCAAATGTTTGACGTACAGACGTTCATGTTTTTTCTTTGCTAGGAAGATGATCAAAGATGAGTTACAAATGCTACTTAATGCTACAATATCGGCCGATTCTAGCACATGCAGTCACTGTTGGTATCGGCTAATTTGAAGCTATCAGTTCTCTTTTACCCGACGAGTGAGCTGTATGGATTACAACAAACATTATCACTCTCCAGAGTGTCAGGCGGTGATCTACGTAGATGTGCATTTACTTTCAAGTTGAGTGACCGTCTTGTCTTGGTTACACTGTAGATCTTTTGATAAGAAGTGTTTGATAACTGCATTTGAGGGATCATCACAAATAAATCTATATCTATATCTATCTATCTATCTAGTGTAAATCTAAATCTATCTCATATCCAGTATAGATCTAAGGAATATATCACCATCACATCTC
This sequence comes from Labrus bergylta, assembly GCF_963930695.1. NCBI lineage: Eukaryota > Metazoa > Chordata > Actinopteri > Labriformes > Labridae > Labrus > Labrus bergylta. The sequence continues at coordinate 17,756,021 of NC_089198.1, forward strand.
TTTCCCCCTCCCCGACATTGATATTAATATCTCCACTAAAATCCCATATGGGTCGGGCCCTTGTCTGGTACCAAAAACAAGTCAACTCAGGCCGCGCTGTATATGCTGGGAAATGAGGCGAAGACTTAACGATTCAACTGCATAAGGGGGCATCAATTTGTCGACTCAATTCTAAATGCTTTCAATGAACACACTTCAATTTCAACTGCGTTAGACTCTTTTTTTTCTTCTGAAACAGCAATTTTCAAAAACATTTTTCCTGTTTGCTCCTACAATTTCAGCTAACTTGATCACAAATCCAGATTTTAGCCCTTTTTTTATTCTTGGTGTAAAAAAAAAATCCCCGACTGCTTGGCTCAAATGTGTCCCTCCCTTTCTGTCTTTATTTCTAGCTTTTCCCCTCCCCTTTAAAAACAATTGTCCTCCTGCCCTCTTTATCCTTCCAGAGGGACTAATAAGCAGCATTATGAGTCAATGTGAGGAGAGAAGCAGATGGGATTCAGCGTGTAGGCCAGATAAGGGTTTTTTAACTTCGCTGTGTCTTATCACACCCTGTCACTGCTACTTAAAGTGAACAGATACTGCCTGCAATTATGGAAAGAGCAGTTCAAATCCTTAAACGGAGATAGTGGAGATGTTGTCTGCGGCATGTTGGAATAATCCCTGAACAAAGCTCTGCCAGTGATGTCAGAATTTAAATGGAGAGATGGCTGACTTTTTCAGGCAACAGTCTCCCGGGAGTTGCCTCTGTGTTATTGAGCATTAATTAAACAACACTGTGTTCAATTTTTAAATTCGATTTTAGGTCAATTTCTCTCCAGTTGCCTAATTTTCTGTTCATCTGAGTTCTTCGTGTCACCATCCTCCTCACTGACTGACACACAAGGCGATCATGGCGGTGATGACACAGAAACATTTTGAAGTCAGAACGAGCTGCTTTGAATCAGCCATCATTATTTTTAATGACTTTGTTTCCCCGCCTCCCCCACTGTGCTTGTTGTGCGCCACGGCAGAGAAACACAGCAGAAACACAAGCAGGCTTAGAGATCAGGAACTGTGAAGGCTCAAATTAGACAGAATGAAGGCACAAAATAGATCTCAGTGTCTGTTGAGTGACACTTTGGCAAGAATGAGCAAAGTGTGAAGTGGCTGCTTAAGAATGTGGAAAAAAAAAAGTCTTGGGGGTTTAGATGGGTTTTTTATTATCAATGAATCATAAATATTTTGTCTTTGCTTATTTTACCTATTTTACCATTTGTAAAAAAAAATCTTCATATTTGTGAAGCTGAAGCCCGTGAATGTTCCCCACATTGAGTTATGATGAGCTACGTTAGCGCTGCGTCTTTATGGTGACGTCTGTCAGGCAGCTGGTGTCTGAAATGTCTCATCATCTTTTAGATCCACCTCCATGACATTTGGCGCACACGTTCTTGACATTTGGCGCACACATTTTTCTCAATGTAAAAACTGAGGTGATAATGATTTATTTTACAAGACACTAAATTCCTTTACTTAATTTGCTGTTGTGTAACTATGTGAAAATGTTAGTTATACATCGGGAAATTGGAGCTTCTTTGCTCGTGTAGCGCAAAGCACCACTTAAACTGAGTTGAGCCTCACAGAGCAGCTAGCATGGCGTCAGGCTAACTTTCTGTTGATTCTTTTTGTCGCAAGATGGAAAAAAAAATACATGCGTATCAGCATATCTATCTGCCTTTATCTCTCCACCATTCTGGTTCACTCTTGGTCATTTATATCTTTCTTTCCTTGGGACGTGGACCACACAAATATATGCATCTTTGACTGACAGTTGGAGCGAGATGGATTTATATTCAGCAGCCTTTTGTAAAGCCGGTGATAGACTGCTGAGCTAACAAAAATGCATACAGTTTCAGGGTCACACGCAGGCACACTCACACACACACACACACACACACACACACTTTTATGCAGATGTCACTCAAGGAAAGCAGCGCTCTCTTGCACTGCTGCTCTCTGGAGTCGATGACATCAGCTCCTGCGGAGACGAAATCAGGAAGATGTCGTGGTCCTCTTTCTACAGTGTGACATGAGAATGTATGCAATGTGCAATAAAGATATGAATTGCGATAAATAAACAAAAATAAATCACATTACCTTGAACTCACAGTTTCTTGGTCTATCTGCAGTTCTTCATATTTTACAGAACATGGGTTTGCAACGTGTCCCTTCTAAATCCAAAATAAATCGAAAAGAAGATTTATTTTTTTCTACTAATTTGGCACTAATTATTCCAAAATGATGTGTGGGGCCATTATACATAGGCCTCCGCTCAACTGGAAAAACGTGTATATGCTGAGTGAAAAAGCATTGCTTAATAACTTTAGTGCGATGAATTAAGACTTTTTATATTCATATTACAAAAACAATAAAATAGTAATTAATTGTGCAGCCCTACTTAACAGTAAATGCAGGTTTTCTCTTAGTGCCTGTCAATAAAGTGAGTGAAAGAGATGAATTCAGAATATTAAATGAAAGGGAAACGTGTTGTTTTGTGCAGCGGTATGGGTGTATTGCCTTGTGTTTTAGGGAAATCAAGAGTTTTTAAGGACAAGGTTGAGGCTGCTTGTCATCAAGTTGTCATCCTCTGTGCCATGCGTCAGTTTAAAAAAAAAAAAAGCATTGCGGCAGTGAGTCCTATTTGACCTGGAGCCCTTGGGTGAGACAACAGGGAACATGACAGACAGACCTTTTGTTATGTCGTATCCTCGTGTCCCCTCTTACATCATTAGGCTTTTCTAATGTTACAAAATCAACTTGTCTGACATCTTGTCTGATCTGATGAAAGTTTGTTCTTGGAATAATTCGAGCCGCGTGTAGGGAGTCTCGGCGGGCTCATTTGCATATAAATGACAGAAGCGTCTGAGGTGAAATGTTCCTGGTCATTTGTCATTTTTAAGGTGATTCAGTGTCTGTGTGTTTGTTAGTATGCATGTGTGACTTTTAACGGGTTTTGGTCTCTTTTCCATGTGTATCAGTGATTTGTCAGTTTATATCAATGCAGGGACAGTGGGCTTCAAATCAGCTGCAATCTGCCTCGCTTTGTGGCTTCCAGGAGTCTCTGATGGTTTTCCTGGATTCAGTCAATCGACTCCTCCTGGATTGTAAAGAAGGCGTGTGATTGTTTATGTGACTTCGTGGATTGGGAGGAAATACCATGGGACAATAAGACAGAGGGTGAAAAATCTACTATGAACTGCAAAAAGTGTTGTTGGATGTTGCTTAATTGGCTTCCGAAGAGGAAAAACAAAAGCACTTCCTGCCAGTGCTTGTCTTTTTGAGAGCCTTGAAGTGTTCTCACGTTTCATCGCTCTGTGTTTTTCGAACAGGAATCCTGCCTCTCTTCTCCTGCTATACTTATAAATCCAAAAATAGAGCAGACGGCACTCTGATGCCTGGTTGCCACACATCATATTTCCACTAATATTAGATGTGATATTAGATTTGTCATCAGGCTTTAATGGGAATGGATTAAAATCTGATCTGGGATGCTTAGGAAACCCATGACACTTTTTGTAATGAGACAAAACATTAGGGCTGCTGTAACACTGACTGACAATGGAACTGACAATGAAGGGGGGAAATTATTGAATTTTTTAAAGTTATCGAGAACTACTGATTATAACTGGTACATGTTTTATTAGGACTGGGTTTTCTAAAATTGATTTAAATCAGATTTTAATTTGAACGATCTGATATCAATTCATAAAATCCACGAATTGTTCTTTTAATAAGCTATATTCCCTTTCCCCCTATCCTTTCAAATTAGTTGGTCTTTTGTGTTTCTGTGCTGTGACAGCTGGACATCCAGAGCAACAGATTGATACCTCACTGTTGTCACTATAACAACGAGTGGAGACTCACCTCACACATTTTACAGACAAGGCAGTTCAAACTAGCCACAAGGCAAAGCATCTTACAACAGTCTCCAACATTAGTTCTCTCTGAATCATAATCACATTGAAGCAGAATTGGTTTTGTAACTTAGATATCCTTAAATTCAAATTTAATTCAGGCAATCAGTGTTGATACCCAGCCCTTTGTTTTATGATCAGGTTATGATCATAAAACTTTGTGAGAATTTGTGAAATAAGCTTTTTTTGGTGCATTTTTTTTTTGTCTCGCTCTTAATAAAAAAAAGAATGAACACAATAGGCACGTAGACATCAGAGCCTTTAAGCCCCAGAGATTCTGCAAAAGCATTTAGGAAGCTTTTGTGTTTGTAATATTAAACTGAACCCTACAGGGTTGTCATATTGCTCTCCCGGTGTGTGATTTTACACTGTTACTTCGCAGAAGAGGTGCAACATGGTGGTACAACTTTATCCCACCATGCTCTCTTTTTACCTTTCACACAGACAGTAAGGCAGAGTAACTGTGTAACAGTCTTGTCTTGAACTGACTGAAAGCCAATGAGCTGTAGCAGCTAGCTACCAGCTGGTATAAAGAAATATGCTAGATGCTAGGCAACCGTGCGGACTAAAAACAGCTGTTGTAAGGACAAGTTACATTCTAGAGGTTTTCTAAGGCGTACCTTTAGTGAAGATTTAAAAGAGAAGTATAAATAAATGAACCATTTGTCTCAAAATAATGTAACAGGGTGTATCTGCTTTCCTTTTCAATGGCTAATTAAGAACAGCTTTAATTATTTTCTGCCTTAAGACATTATCAGAAGTCATACCAAAGAAAATGTGGCATTTGAAGCATACAGTGACCTTCAGCACTAGCGTTCATTAAGTTCATATTGCCGTTATTGAAAATGGATATACAATGAAAGCAAGGTGAGTGAGAAGAACATCACTGGACCATGACAAGCTGTTGTAGTTTTTTTAGCGGAGCACTCACTAAATCACCTGAGGAAAAGCTTTTACCCGAAAAACCTGCTGGAGCCAAATTAGATCAGTCGGTAGTAGATGGAATTCAGCTACCTTTTTGGGGTTTTTTCACCCAGCTACTGCCCTAACCTACTTAGCAGTTACAACAAGCCTAGTGGGAATAGACTTTTTTTTTTTGTTCAACAAACACTCAGGTATATGAGATTATTGAATTTGACTCTTTGGACTTTTGAGTCTGAATGATGTCTGTCCATAGTTGAGGAGAATTTCTACTTTCTCACCTCAACTTCTTTTAGCCCCCATCCACTGTCAGTGCACCCAATGACACCTTGAAATATAAAATGGACTCAGTGTGTCATTTACACACCTGCAAGTGAGTTTTCCATAGAATACTAAGTTGCCCCATGTGAAGCAAATGAATTAAAATCAGGCAAAGGTTTTTATAAGGGGGAAAAAGAAAAGTGTGAAATCTCCTGTCAGAAATGGTCCCAAGCTTGTGTAGTTTGGATTGCAGAACTGTAAAACACCATTGATAGCACTAACACTATGGGACAGCCTGTTCAAGAAGTGTGAGGCCATTTCCTCCTTTGCCTCCCACTCTTTCTGTTTCTCTCTTTGTCTCTCTTCGTCTATTTTCCGGCCATAATTACAGAGCTCATGAAAGCGTTTAGACTCTCATGAATATTTAGATCTTAGAGGGGAAGTGTCAGGGGAGACCCATGTGTGTGGCTTGTCTGCCCTAATTATGGAGATTATGGACACACACACACACACACACACACACACACACACATTTCTACTTAAAATAAGGTAGCAAGGCCAGCCAATGATCAAAAGCTTCCAATTTGGGAAAAGTTAATTTAGGCTTAAACTGAGGTGTAAGCAGTCTGAAAAATTTGACACACACACGCACACACAAACACATATAGTTATGGCTTGAAGCTGGTTTTTCTGTTTTTTTTTATTGATTAATATTTAGCTAATGATGAACACGAGTGGGGCGGATTAGAAAAGGTGTGTGTCTTTCAAGCTACAACCGTGTCGTGTTGAACAGAAAAGTGACTCATAGCCTGATGATAGCAATGAGTCAAGGGGAGGCAGGATGGTGGAGTCACGGAAGGAAGAGTGCATGAAGAGAACTGTACAGAAGCACAAAAGCGATTCATAAGCTATTGATAAAAGACTAGAAGCAGGAGGAAGACGGGAAGTTAGGGGAAGAAATAAAAGGTGGTTGAGCCAGAAAACATTGAATGAAAAGGGGGAAAGAAAGTATAAAACCGGGTGCGTGGGAGACTAACAAAGAGAAAGTAAATTGCATGTGTGTGTTTGTGAAAGAGACAACAAAAAAAATGTGAAAAGAAGGTGAGAAAAGAGCAAACTAGAGAAAGGGAAGTGAGAAGAGGTTTACATTATGAAGGAGACTCGTGTTGAAATTCAGAAGATGGAGAGGCTGCTGAAGGATGGAGGTGATGGTGAGAAGAGAGAGATAGGAGCAAGTGTGGGAGAAGATAAGAAACTTCAACAGCATGTAAGGAGGAGAAGAGAGGAGGCGAGAGGGTATCATGTCACTGCAGATGGTGGTGATGTATGTGTATTGTAAAGGTAAGAAGTGATGGAGGATAATTTCAACACACCATGTTTAGTCTCTGAATAGAACTACCTGATGATAATATAAATCATTCATGGCTACAGCGTGGTGTACACACTGTTTTTTTTTATAAATTCATAATGCACACATACTGATGATGAGATCTAGGGTTAAAAATTGACCCCTAGGCTCTGTTTGCATTAGCATTTATAATGTGGATCGGAGATAATTTTAACTGCCAATTGGCCTCAGGTATTAGATCACTGACTTACATTAATGTGCAGAGGGGTTCTATTAATTTGTGTAAACAATTCTTATATAATACATCATCTTTAATATTTGTGTGATAAAAGTGTTCTGGTCTCCAATTGTATTTTAAGTAAAATGTCCACCTTGCATTTCAGCAAGCCTTCCCTTTAAAACAGTAAAACAGTCTTTGTGGAGGCTGAACGAGATGGGACCAATCAGCTGTAACCTCTATTTTCCTATTTCAATTTCAATAGTTCCCATTTCAGTGGTATGAACCAATTGTCTTGGCTTCAGTGTATGCAGTTTTTCTTTCTATTAAAGGTATATTATGCAGGTTTCAAGGTAGATGTAACACTTTAGCTCAAGTCTCTCTGAAACGGTTTCCTCAGTTTGGAAGCTCCATTGGTTCTCCTTGAATTGAATTTCACCATTGTGCATCTACAAACAGCAATTCTTTAGTGGGCTTCTGAATTTTCTTTGTAAATTCGCATAGATTTAAAAAAAAAAATGTTTCCCAAAATTCCTTAAATAATTAACAAAGTCCAAATTCAAAGAATGTTTCCATAAATTCCCGAAAATCTCCCCAAAATTCTCATGAAATTTCCTGAAAATTATCCCAAAAAGTCCTACAATTTGGATGTAAATTGATGAAAGTTTCAAAAATAAAATAAAATCCATGCCAATTCAAAGAAATTTCCATTAAATTTTGAAAATTTTCCTACAAAATTCCCCTAATTTCCATAGAATTCCTGAAAAATCCAAGTTCATCTTTACCTTATGAATACCCTCATTTCGGTCATTGCGACTAAATGTTCTGGGACTGTAATAAAAGAGAGAGAGAGGAAATGTTGGGAGAAGTGAGTGGGGGAAGACATGCTGAAAACGTTGAAGATCAGACTGCTGTGGCAGCAGGCTCTAAATGTTACGCTAAACTGGGGCCCCCATTTCAACACGACCAAAGTCTTTACTTCCTGAGCTGTCACAGTTAAATATCTGTATCAGAGTGAGAAGTTCTTCTGTTTGAGCGCTGTGGTCAAAACGAGATCAGACTTGTCTCACCGCTACCATGTGTTAACTTTCATCAGGCATCACACCAAAGATACACAAAGTTGTGTGTGTGTGTGCATGTGTGTGCGTGTGTGTGCGCGTGTGTGCGTGTGTGGGTGGGTGTGTGTGAGAGATAACTGATCACAAAAGCAGTCACTGTTCATCTTCTGTCTTGAGACATTCACTGACTGTCTCATCATGTCATTCAGCAGCTGTGTGTTTATGAATATTTGTGTACGCTTTTCAGCCTGTGGGGGCAATAGGAGGTGGAAAATAATGTATTTATTCATGTTATACTTTATGTTTTTATTTATTTATTCACCTCTGTTTATGCAGGTAAAAAGCTGAGTATTGAAATGCATAAACACTTCGTTGTTCAGAATACGTATGAAGTGTTTTTCAGTCTTAGTACCGTCTTTCCCTGATGTTTCTGATTAACTGAAGGAGTTTCCTACATATTCCTATTTTTAGCTAGAGTAAGTGGATGTTTTTGATGCTGTGGTTGGAAGTACTTGTAGTTATAATGAATATGTAAACCACAATTTGACAAATATAAAACCTTTTGGTCCGAATGCTGATACAGTATATGACGCAGAACAGTGGAGAGAAGATTGGCATTTTCATTTTAAATCCAGAAAAGTTTTGATTTCTACAGTGAGCAAATAAAAAAAAAAAAAAAGCAGCAAGACACAAAACATAAACATGAATTCACAAGAAGAAAGAAAACTGTGAGAAGCCCGTTGTTACCATGGAAATGTTTACTGCCACCGCAAGCTAATGCTGTGAGCTGCTGCCAATAAAGTTAACGGACTATCAGCATCCTAAACCCAAACTTTTATATTACAGCATTGGTTTTTTTTTTACAATATAAATACTCTAATAACGCTAAAAGAAGAAACACTGTCCCTGTACGTTTAAAACAAAACAAAAAAAAAACATGCTTAACGATAGTTTGTTGGAATCGCAGTTGATTGTGGGATGTGTAGTTACTTCAAGTATTTTTCATCACTGGAATGATGGAAAAGACATCCAGTGTGGCATTTATACCCATCTGCACATTCAACAGTTATCAGTAAAAGCTAAATTAATAATAATAAATCAAAAAGATACAGTTACGCTTTTAGCTTTTAACACTCAGAACAAAAGCACTTTGAGCTTCAAGTACTGTAATGATTGCGTGTAAACAGTTTGTATGTGAGCAAGAGAGAGGAACGAGGTAAAGAGACGAGAAGAAAACTACATTATCAATTGTGGAGGATTTCCAGATGTGATGAGCAGATGTGTGTGAATTGATTGATTGAGTGCGTGTGCGTGTGTGTGTGTGTGTGTCCAAGAGACAGAGAGGGAGTGAGAAATTAAGACGACGACAGATATTTCCACCGGTTCAGACACACAGATTGTTGGTTGCTCAGTGGACAGGCGCTGGAGAGGACACAGAGTCAGAGACATGAAGACAGACAGACATGTGTGAGCCAGCTGTTCTCCCTCTTCCTTTTCCTCTTCCTCTTCTCTGCCCCTGTGTAACAAACCAACAGGTGTTTGTCTTCAGGTGACAGATGTCGACAGTTTGTGGCATGTGTTTGCAGCGGCGTCAGTTTGCTTCAGGGCTTCAGATGGCAAGCCGTGTCTGTAACAGATCTGAGAGACCGCCCTGAATTAGTCAAAGAAACAGGAAACCATGAAACGGCGGAAAAGACACATGGAGATGGCAAGCGTTTGGATTACATTACATCATAAAGAGGCACTAATTTAAGGGACTTGTTGTGTTCTTGACAAAAATCTCTGTATTTGTATGTATGACGCCTGTTTGTTTGATCGCCAAAGGAGGCATTATGAACTTTTTTTTGACAAATTGTAATGTAAATGTTTCACAATTAATAAACAAAACAATCCCTTTTTAATATAACGAACAGGTCTTGATGAGTTCCTCAAAGTTTTGAGTCTCTTGTGCTGTTGGCCCCAAAGATCCTACATTTTCTGCGCCCCTTATGGACCATGAGGTGTAGTTTATGTCTGATCCTCTCCTGAACATGATTGTATATTGATGGTCTGCATGCTCTTCATCATTATCTAGTGGCTTAAGTAAGAAATAGCCAGTCTTGTTCCTGACAACATCTGTTGGTTCGCCGGTGGGGCGAACACAGCATGTTTCCTTAATGTCTGATGATATAATGATGATGTAACTTTATGATTTAATTCAGTATATCTTACATATCGATCAGTTAAGTAAGCCATTTGAAAAGCCCAAAGACAGTTCTAAAGACAGTAAACTACAGTTTAAGTGAGTATATGAACAACTGAAGTGTGTTGATCTCAATGTAAAGCCAGTCCATGAACCAATATGATCTCAGAGTATATTGTCACACAGAAGTATTGTGTGCTTACTAAGGAAATCAAAAAAACTCCCAGTGTAATAAGTTATCTTTCATATGGGAGTGGCCATGCGGAAATATTTGGTCCATTCAAGGACAAAGAGGAGAAGAGATGAAGATGAAAACGATGGAGCGGATGATAAGAGGCTCATTATTCTGTTTCTATTTCGAGCACTTTGTATCCCCTTCTCCTATTGGACAATAGAGACCTCCACTGTGTAAGCATACAACCTACATCCTCGCCCGTCAGTCTCCATGTGTGTGTATGTGTCTCCTAAGTTATACTTTAGTTGTCATGGCAACATTTGCTCCTCATGGCATATGAGGATGTTTTCAGTGGGGTTGGTGTATAATGAGACGAGGTCTCTTGTTTTCAGAGGGAGATGTTCGTCAGTTTGACCTTTACCCTCCACAGATCAGAAGATCAGTCTGATCATACGACTTTTCCTCTCTGCATTAAGATGTCTCATTTTCTCTGGTTTTTAAAGGCTCTAGTCTCATTACAATAAGGTCTGGCATCTTTTTAGTCGCCATTATGGAGCTGAAACACATCACTTGGTAATTGTAGTGTTTAAAGGTTTTTCTGACACTCTCATAACTCTGCGGGTATTGACTCTGTTTTTGCCGTTGGTAAAAGAAAGATCATTAGAAACATTAACACAATCATGTGATGAAAAAGAAGATATACTTTATTAATCCTGCGTCGGGAAATTCAGTTTTGCACTCTATTGTTGAGCATGCTACACACATGAACAAACAAGATCCTATGGACGTGTAATAATGAAGAGATGTCAGAGTGAGGAGACTGCCCACTGCGAGCGCTCCTGAGCTGGTGGGGGTTTGGTACCGTCCTTGCTCAAGGGCACATCGGTAGTGCTCAGGCAGTGAACTGGCACCTCTCCAGCTCAGACCAATTTCCAGATTTTAACTGATGTTGTAAGATACCAATCTATTTTTTTATTGACTCTGCTTCAGCACAACACAGCTTCATAGTCTGAACAGTACCGACTACTTTAAAGCAAAAGTCTAACATCTGGGGTTTATTGACTTTCTAAGAGGCTCTCATAAACTGCTCTGTTAAATATTTTGTCTGCAATTTGTCTGTTTTTCATTGTTTTTAATCTTCTTCCTCTAAGCGATCTCCCGGTCTCATCAAAAGTTATCATCAAACTCTTCTACAGGAATCCATCTAGTGAAATTACCCCGAACAATTCTTCAAATACTTCTCTTAACAGCTGAGGGTCCCTCTGTTTTTGTTAAAGTCCTTCACCAAGTTTCTGTTCTGCTTTTTAATTAAGTGGATGTTTGGAAAACAATAACAATTGTGTGATCAGTGAGTTTAAATTTTGAGAGCAAATGCTGCTAGGTGGTTTGAAAGGAAGGGAGGTTTTACAATGATGTTGTAGGATGATGTGCTTCTCTGGTGAGAAAAAAAACTGTGAATAAAAAAGAAAACCTTAAAATGGAAATATATCAACTCCCACGTTGCAGCTAAAGTATTGCAAACCTTTAAATCGGAGAGTATGTGTGAGAGTGAATGTAGAGCACATCAGAGCAGGAGTGTGTGAATGAGTTGTAGATAGAGTTTGTTTGAGAGGTTAAGACAGATCTGGACAGAGAGGCTGAAGGACTTAGATTGACACAGAGGGCTGCTAATCTTGGAAGTAAAGTAGATTACAGTTACATAGTGCTGCCCCCCCGGCCTGTCTGTAGGAAATGGATCTGCAGCTACTGAGTTGCTGTGGGTGGATAAACTGCAGGCTGTGTGTGTGAGTGCTGCTCGATATCACTCAGCTCTTCTCTGAACCCTTTCACTCTTCTCTGACCTCCAAGTGTCTCTTAACCTGCTCTGCTCTGACCTGCTGTACACAGTTTGTGTGCATGTGGGTGCAAGTGTGGTATCTGAGTACTGAGTTATTGAGCAAGTCGGGTGTATGTAATGTAGCGATGAACAACAATGATAAGTTCTTTGGTCCTTTTTGAAAATATACCTCTTATCATTTCTGACTGAAAGTGCCCATGCTTTTATTTGTTGTCTCCCGCAGGAAATTTGCCAGGCCAGGTATAGACAGTGCAGATTAATGAACATTACCATGTTAATGCGAATGCTGAAACTGTTCTTTATGCGTTACATTAACGCCCACTGGACTTTACATTTATTTTCTTTACATGCACTCTGTGAGTAGCTTGCATACACTGTAAGATTTTTTTCTCATAGTCCACTGCACAGCTCCTACATTGCACCTTTTGCACATTGTGTTTTTTATTTTATATTTAAAAAATTCTATTTTATATATTGTAATAGCTTCTTATACTGTATTATTTAAGCTGTTGCTAGTTCTGCTTTATTTCCTTGTTAATTGTTTAGCACCAATAAACCAAGTCACATTCCTTGTATGTGTAAATGTATTCTGAATATGCAGGATTTTAGCCACAGGCTAATTACCATAGTCCCTTGGAAGGTTGGTACACACGTATACAAATTAACATAAACAGCAAAAACCAAACAACGAGTAATGACCAGACAACAACGTAAGCTGTACATTAGTTGACAGAGACACACAAGCATAAAAAGTGGCTGTGTGAGGATGTTTAAAACAAACCAGGATAAAGTGACCTTGGTTAAAGTGTGTAATGTGCTAAGCATACACTTGTGTATTTACAGCAACATTAATGTAAAATAAATACAAAAATATATAATTAATAATATTAATAATACAAGCTGTAAGATAATCATGAACTCCCTTTTTATTTACAAAGTGCTTTTAAACATTTTCTGATCATTTGAAAAATGCTTGTCCAGGAATAAAGGTTTTTCAGCCTTCAGCTGTGTTCAGCATCTCAGATAGAGAGGCTGCAAGTGCTCCTTCTCTCAATAACAAGAACAAATTACATTTTTCATGACATGCATTACACCTCTCTTTACACCTTTCTTTCTTTCTGAGTTACACAAAAACATGCAGAAATGTTCCCCGGTGAGTGTGTCAGATGAAAACAGCACACACATCAAACCTGGGGGGGAGTAAAGACCTCTCTCTGGGCCTCAGCAGCACCATCGTCACACAGTTTGACAACACGACAGAGTGCATGTCACGGAGTGTGACAAGGCTAATATCACATTTTGTAAAAGGTCTCTTTGCCCAACAAGACAGGCGGTAAATGGAAAATGGGAAACTCTGGGCTGATGGGAACTTTCAAGTGTGCTTAAGCTGACAGCTTTAATGACCCACTGCGATATGGTTTTCTAAGCGCACAGCACCACAAATATGAAGGAAAACGACACAAAAGGTGTTGTGTGTGTGTGTGTGTGTGTGTGTGTGTGTGTGTGTGTGTAGTAGTTTAAGTGCAGGAACCTGTGTGTGTCTGTATTGTTGCATGTGCTGATTGCAGTCCTGATGACTGTCTGTGTGTCTGCTTGTTAGCAGGAAACCCTGAAGTCTATGTATTTGACCAACCTTTTCACCTTTGGCCCTGGCTGGACAGATACACACAGGATAAAGACATGTCCACTTAGACTGAACTCTAGGTAAGGTGCACTTTAAGAAGCATTCCTGCAGGATTTCAGTTATTAACATGAACATTTCAGTTATACAACTGCTTGGTAATTTCTGAGCCTATGGCGACAGATCGAGATCTTATTTGGATTGAAAATCTCACAAATATGACCCCAGGTTTTTCTGTGCAGATGATTTTTTACAGCCAAATGGCCACGTTTTTGTTCATATCTTTCATGACAACATTTACGAGTGTTTGACATGAGATAAGAGTAAATCTTTTCTGCGCTCCAGTGTGATAGTGAAAGATATGCCTTCAAGCCTTTGTGCCTTCCCTTTTGCTTGTGTGGCCAGACGCTTGCCTGTGTGTATGTGTGTGTGTGTAGATAAAATGTATCTGTGTCTCAACTGATTACCTCTGTCGCTATTTCTCTATCAGATTGTCTGTCTGCCTGACTCTGACCTAATTTCTTCTTTGGAAACAGAGGTTGATTCAGTAATACAAGCAGCCAGTGTAAATAGTGACTTAAATCAGACATTTAATGTACGAGGTTCAGATAAAAACAGAAGCAAAGATGTGTGTGCAGTAGACTAGTGTGAGGATGCTGGATGTGTCATAGTGGTTTGTAGGATCCTATATTCTGTCACATCTTGAAGTAAAAGGAAAGATTAGCTGAGTACACACAGTATGAAATACTCATACATACAAAAAAGGAGTGCATTGCATCTCTACCACACACAGCATATAGTTGAGGGCCTGCAGGGCGATATAGAAAATGTGTTGACCATGTTTTTTTTTAATCCCTGTGGTAGACTTATTCTGTGGTATATTGCAATGTGGCAGTGATGTTGTTATTGCTGCAGCCTGAGCACAAACCTCGTTTGAAATGCAGCTTTCAGGTGACACTTTTTTCAGCTATTAGCAAAGGATATAGAAAAGAAGTGACTGTTGCATTTTGGTCTACCAGTCTGAAGCCTCCAAGTGTAGCATTTTTTACGGCTGGGAATCCTTGGGTATCTTGCGATTCGATCTCAATTCTTGGGGTCACAATTCGATTGACAACCTATATTCGATTCAAAGCGATTCTTGATTCATGATTCAAAGTCTATTTTTGAATCAATATATACCACAGGATCTACCCCAGTCGTCTGTGAGACTGGATGTATTTCTTGTTGCTCCATTTGGCATTCTACGGGGTTAGAGAGCTAGCCATAGCACTAAACAGGGAGTGACTAATTAGCCCCAAAAAAGAAATAGATTTTTGAAAGTTTAAAATCTCAGAAGATAAGAATCTCGATTTTTACATTTAGCGATGTTTTCCCCCCACCTTTAGGAATTTTGGCCATCACCATCTTGTTTTTATCTGAGCCAGGAGTGACCACTTTTGAATGTGAGGGTGGATACCAGATGCCAGCACTTAGTCAGTCAGAGGGAAGCCTACTCCGCTCTAACCTCAAATGCATGGAAATGACTGGAAATGTATGGTTCATTTCACTTGATTGTATGACTCTACACAGACTTCTTTTTGCTCCCAGTGTAGTCGCCCCCTTCTGGACATTAGAAAGAATGCAGTTTTAAGGCACCTTTTGCATAGGCTTTTTTTTTTTTTTTTTACCCAAAGGCTGAGTCCACTTCTAAACAACACTTCATTTGTTTAAGACTTTTAATATTCAATCTGTTTGATTTGCCTTACAGTAAAAACTTTCAGGTAGTTGGTTAAGCAGTGTTAACTCTGAAACCTAAAGGCCAGTGTCTCAGCTGATGTAAGTGTTGTTGTAATGTAATCAAGGCTTCAGAGTGACGACCTTAAATCCTTAGCTATTCACTGCACATGTGGCCCAGGCCCCTTTAATCAAAGGATTTGTTCTCTTATAAGACATTTAATTGACAGATGATACAGCGATGCAATAAGAGTCTGCAATCACAGGTTAAATTTATGTGCTTTACTCCCCATCTGGTGTGTGTGTGTGCGTGTGTGCGTGTGTGCGTGTGTGCGTGTGTGCGTGTGTGTGTGTGTGTGTGAGAGAATGATTTAGGGTCTCTGTGGGACACTGAGGGGAGGACTTGGCACGTGGCAGCAGGAGGTCAGCAGTGACAGACACAGACCAGCAGATGTTGGAGAAAAAAGGGGGGGGGGGGAGGAAAAGGGACAGAGAGAGATGGGGGGGGGGGGGGGGGGGACACATGAGGAAAAGAAGGATTGGCAGTGGAGAAAATGTGGGAGGAGTTGATTGGCGAGGGAGGTGCTGTAATGATGGATGGATGAGCAGAGACAGAAGAGATTGTGAGCAAATAGTGGGAGGGATGAAGGGTAAGAGGGGGCATAGATGTGAGGGAGGAGAAGATGAGGCCATGGGGCAGCTGTAAAAGAGCAAAGAAGAGATTTAAATTCAGCTGAAATAAATTAAGACATCACCTGTACACAGAATAAGTAAAATGATTGAAAATCTGATCAAGAACAGTTATTCCTTATTTAGCACTAATGCTGGTTGAAATGCGGTATTGGTTTTCCTGTCAGTGCACCGATCAAATAACATAATGATAACTGGTTACAGCAGAAGTGCAGTGCTACAGAGAAAAGTGTCCTTTTAGTCAGAACAAGAGCAGCTGGTATCAGTGGGATTCTCTTCATTGGCTCGTACTCATAACTCAATATTAGATATTCAAATTGTAATCCTATGGAAAAATGGAAAATGGCTATTAACATGTATTCTATTCTAAGAAATGGCATCAGAACATTTCTATGTATAAACAGGAGATGGTGACATGGGAAGCATTTCCGAGAACACTTACTTGCTGACACGCTTCATTCTTTAAAAAGCAAACAACCATTCAAAATTGTGAAACACAGGATGGGGAAATGTGTTCATAACTGCTGTCTTCAAGCTCCTGTGAGGAGATTTTAGCTGTTTATCAAATGTTACCATTGGCAAACAACATTAAATACTTCTTTAATATGATTTGCCTTTTGGATATATAGCCTACGTAGAGACACATTTTTTTTTTTTTTTTTTTTTTTTTAACATCTTACACATTCACAATGAGTGATGCATTTAACTGTTAGAAGAAGCCAGAATGGGATTTTTGGTCAGGAAACACTACTCATGATGAACAGGACAATATCGGCATGTCCTTATATGAGCTTTAAGTGTGTTAAAAAGCCTGAGGAAGAAATGAAACTAACAAAAGCAAAGATGAGAACACTTTGCACGTTTAACTCAAGGCTTTCAGGTTTGTCTGCTTTATTGAAGACATGGCCTTTGATAAAGAGAGAAAACTGTGTTTTGAAGGAAGAGCGAGGGCAGACATAATGACAGTGTAATTGAAGAGGCTGAAAGAGAAGGGATCACGGCATGTGTGCTTTATGCTGTACAAGGTGAGATCCTCTCTCTCTCTCTCTCTATCTATTCCTCTCTCTCACAACCTTCCACGTCTTGTTTCATACCAGGAAAGCTCCCTGAGAGAGAGAGAGTGGGAAATGAAAGCATCAGATCTCTGTCCCTCCTGCTGCCTCCATTTACTATCATTGATTGTGCAGCCAGGCTAAATTGATGCATACCAGCTCTACTCAGGTGTGTGTGTGTGTGTGTGTGTGTGTGTGTGTGTGTGTGTGTGTGTGTGTGTGTGTGTGTGTGTGTGTGTGTGTGTGTGTGTGTGTGTGTGTGTGTGTGTGTGTGTGTGTGTGTGTGTGTGTGTGTGTGTGTGTGTGTGTGTGTGTGTGTGTGTGTGTGTGTGTGTGTGTGTGTGTGTGTGTGTGTGTGTGTGTGTGTGTGTGTGTGTGTGTGTGTGTGTGTGTGTGTGTCATGACCATTAAACATTTATAAAGGAAGTGGGGATAGAAAAGATATAAAACACAAAAACTGGCCAATAAATAATCAAACAAATCACTGAAACAAAGTTAACTGAGGTATGTTTTCGATTGTGTACTTGTAAGGAAATGACTCCTGATCATTTCAACACAAACCCACTGCGTTCATCATCGTCATCAGCCTTTCACTATCATCTCATCCAAACAGGGCGTGCTCCTGTCGCTCTTTCTCTCAGCCATCTGCACACAGTACACCTACACTGCACTGCTTCTTTTTTTTACTCTCCTTCTGTTTCTACCCCACTGTCCTCACCCTTCACCCCTAGGCTGTACGATTCAGACCCCTGTTCCTCCCCTCTGCTCATTTTTTACCCCCACCCCCACTCCCACCCCCACCCCCACCTCCTCTGTCGATAGCTCTCCCCTGGGCCAGTCGGACAGTTGGATGGCTTTGTGTTTGACACGTGTGTTGGCAGAGGGCACTGCAGTCACACACACACACACACACACACACACACACACACACACACACACACACACACACACACACACACACACACACACACACACACACACACACACTTTCAGTTTCTGTCAGTTTCTATTGTCAGTAAGTAGCTCAGCTGTAAGGCCCCTAGCCCTAATTGTGTGTGTGTGTGTGTGTGTGTGTGTGTGTGTGTGTGTGTGTGTGTGTGTGTGTGTGTGTGTGTGTGTGTGTGTGTGTGTGTGTGTGTGTGTGTGTGTGTGTGTGTGTGTGTGTGTGTGTGTGTGTGTGTGTGTGTGTGTGTGTGTGTGTGTGTGTGTGTGTGTGGGTGAGGACAGGCCCCCATTGTCCTGCAGATTAACTCTCCCTCTCTCACACACACACACAGAGACCCCATGGGTTCCCCTTAAGTGTGAATGTGCCTTCAGGCAGAAAATCAGGGGGCAATTTACGGGAGGGTCCAGCAGCGAAGATGGGGGAAGAATCACAGACTCAACCCTTCGTTTGAAGCTCTAATGTCAAACTGTATCTTTGTTCCTTATGATGGCATAAGTAAGTCTAAATCCCCTTATTAAAAGGAGGAACTTACAAGAACTTACTGAATAACAAATGTAGCACACACACATGGACACACACATAAATAGACTAAGGGTTCACTCACACTAGGCAATCCGTTAACACCCAATGTCCAGTTTGTTTGCTGGTGTGAGTGCTGCCACGGTACACTTGTCTTGGCCCTGGCATGGCTGGGAGAGGGGGGCTTCGGCATAGTATGGTTGCTCATGCACAAGCACAGACACGCTACAGGGACATAATGTAGCCTAATCGATGCAACCGACGGCAAAGGTTTCACTATGGAGTGTTCATTTTAATTGATGAAGCCTCAGTTACTTCGCCCATCTGTTACTGCTGGAGGCTTTTGACGCATATTGATGGAGGTTGCCACGCTGAAAATGCTGTCACACCTCTGCATCGTACCTACGTGAAATCCAAATTGCAAAATCCTGCAGTTCATGGAATGTCGCCCTAAGGCTGGCGGCAGAAGCACCGGAAGTCACATACAAACCCCCTTCAAATAAAGCCAATTTTTACAACAACAAAATTTGTCTAATTATCTCATGTCTGGATTGGTACACATTGTACAAGGGGAGAGTTTTTTGATAACTCGTCCATTTCGATTTTGTGAAGGATAAGCGTTATTCACAATGAGGGGCGTAGCTGACCTGACTGATGGGCGGCCCGAGATGTAGCTGTTAAAACCTGCCTCAGCTCCAGCTCTTAGCTATTCGTTAGGTTGACTGAAAGGCAGAGTTTTTACTCAAAATTTGGACAGGCTTGAATATTCAGAGCCTGAGAAAATACAAGAACTCAGAGGTCTTTGGGAAAATCTGTGACTGTCTAGGAATACGACAATGATTGCATATACACAAAAGGTACCAGTGCTCAGGCCCGGTTTCTCATGGGCCAGGAGAAATGTGCGCATCGGAAAACTGGAGTGAATTGGGGGGGGGGATCGTGCTTCAGAATCAATATGAAAGTCTTCAGGCGTAATGACGACGGAGCCTCCTTACAGCGATGTAGTGGAACTGTAGTCTGAGAAGGGCTACAGACACTAACGTGCAGAAAATAACAAAAACTAACCAAAGCCGGCATGGTTGCCATATCAGAGGACATGTGCCTGCAAACAACATTAACAATTTTTAATTCTTACACTTTAATTTCGGTGATGGCTGGTTTCAGCAAAGCCTCTGTAAACTAAACCCCGGTAAAGCCTCTAATCCAATGGAATTAGGGGGCTGATTTTGTGGGTTTTGTATTTTAAATGCAAATTAAACTGTAAGTAAGCAGCAGTAAAATAATGAGCTCAGCCCTCATATAAGCTACTTCAACATACGAGCCGCTGATCTTTTACTATCACTGCAGAATCACCAGGTTGTGATATTACTGCACTTAATTGGCCTTTTGGAACTGCTGATGCACTACTCGAGCAAACGGGATTTATTTAACTTGAATACTGTCCTTGTCCCACGTAAACAAGCCGCAGGTGTGTCCGACTCCGCTACTGTAGGTGTCAATATTCCTCTTTCAGCTAATTACTTTTGGTAGGACCTTTTTGCAATTGACTCATGTCACATACCAAACAATCGATGTTGCCGTTCATAGTTTTCCTTCCTTCATACTTTAATATGTTTATGTCCAGTACATGTAAATGAGTGACACTCTTTCAGGTTCTCTAACCTCACTTCAACTCCCCCTTTCCTACCTGTGTGTATTATGTTAAGCCTGCAGTGTCTGCCTATATTCAAAACCATTGACCTATATCGGCTACTGTCTGGAATAACAGCAGCACAGTGAGGAAGTTGGGGTTGGTGTTTGCACTTATGTATGTATGAACTATTTGTGTGTATGTGAGGCAAAGGTAAAGTGTCTCACCCGTATGTCTGTCTCAGGTGATCCGTGGCCACCTGTGTGTGTTTGTACTGATCTGCACATTTCCTTTTTTCCAACGCTCAGTCTGAATGAAGCCAATTGACTGTGTCTGTGTCTGTGTGTGTATAAGAATTACAACTGTGTGTGTTCAAACATGAAGTATTCAGACATGTTTTTTTGGTCTAAAAAAAGTTCATTAGCCTTAAAAAAATAAATGTAATTCCAGGCAAAAATATTGAGAAGCTCTAAATTGCTTTCTGAATGTTAATCAGATAAAATGATTTACATGATTTACCATCATTTCTCCTACTGCATGTTGCATTTGAATGCGTCTGCAGATAAGCGATGTAATGATAAGTTGAATCGATTTTATATAATGGGAGTGGTGGTGTTGTGGGGAGTTTGGTTCCCCTGTGGTTCGCTTCAGCCCTGGGAAAAGGAAGTGCTTACAGGAAGTGAGCTGGCTGTGCCTCAGTCCTGCATGACTGCGCTCACTATACTCTGCCTTTCCACTTTCTATATGTGCATGTATAGAAAAAAACAAGTGTGCACATTCATACACTCCTACAAGGAGTATTTCAAAAGAGTGCGTGTAAGGGCATGGCTATGTTGATGTTTGTTTATAAATACAGAAAAGGTAGTTGCATGCATGTTTAGAGATGAGCAGTGACCTTGGATTTTTGTGAATGTGCTTTTCCAAAGTCTTTCTTCACTTCCCGGACTTTGTGAATGAGTGATGCAGAGTGTATTTGGGAAAAGGCTGTTAAGCGAATTAGTCATCACTTCACCTCGGAGCCAAGTTATGCAGTAATGTGGGCAGAAATACAACAAGACGACAGGACAGAACAAAACAGAACAGAACAGGCATGTGATGCATTTACTGGACAAATGTGACGTAGAGAAAAAGAACACTATGTACTACAACAATGTAACATTTGGCCTCTTGAGGAGTAATTGATGCCTTTTATTACAAAATACCTCACATGAACTTGTGGTTAACCTGACAGACTGGCATGTTTCAACTTGATCCTATACAGACGTCTATAAGCTCCACTCGTGCCATGTTTGTGGCACGTGTAGGTGTGTGTGTGTACGTAAACATGTGTGTTGGTGTGTACCTCAAACAGCAGGGGGAGGTAGGAGTTAGTTAGTATGGTTGGTTGAGCTGAAGGGGGAGTCAGTCAGGACAGGGAGGGAGGTAAGGCGTGTTTTTCTCTCAGCTGCCTGCCGGTCTGGTTGCTGTTGGTAACTTTGCTTGATGAGATCAGAGGGGATCGGCTTTCAGTGTTTCATCTCTCTCTCTCTCTCTCTCTCTCTTATCCCTCCCTTACCCACTCAGAAAGGCTGAAGTGGAGCTGAAACTGGAGCGCGGCTCAAAGTCTGTGGTGACGGCGCTGCCTTGGAAACACTCTTTTGGAGTTGGAGCGCGACTGTGTTTGGGGGGGGGGGGGGGGGCGGGGGCGGGGGGAGGAAGGTGAGAGGAGGAAGAAGAAGTGATAGCCTCGGGACAGATAAGCTCCAGGGAAGGAAAAAAAAAGGAGGGAGGAAACAAGGGAGGAGTGTGAGGTGGGCAGTTCTCAGAAAGAATAGTGAGTTGCTTCTCTTTCTCTCTCAGACAGAGTTACCGACTGCTGCTCTCTTCTCTCTTTCTGACTGCTCTGAGTTCTCTCTCTCTCTCTCTGTCTCTCTCTCTCTCTCTGCCTTTGGCTGGCTGGAGGTCTTTGGTTTTGTTTTGTCTGGATCTGAACATGGACTCGGGCTGAACGTCTACACGCGGCGAGACATGAGAAGAGACTCTGGAGATTCAATGTAAGCAGCTTGAGTGTTGTGCTAAATACAAGATGAAGTGTGGAGAGAGAGTGTGTGTAGAGATGGTTACTATTTTAAGAAGCGTTTGTGTTTGCATTAGTAAGAGGAATAGCCTGGAGTTGGCTTTTGTATGAGAATGGAGACACAGACAATGAGCGTTACATTAGCTCTTCAAATGGTCTGTTTTCATTCATTTTGTAAGATCAGCAAACACTCTTCTTCTGCTGTTTACCTTTCCAACCTTTTTCAACATTTCCCCTCTCCTATTGATGCTACTGTGAACTCACCCTCTCCTCCCCACTCCTCCCCTTTGTCGCTTATCTTCTGTTGCCTTTAATTCTCTTAATGGTCTTGAGGCCCCAGCTGGCCAGATGGGATACCCCTCTGTGCGTGCGTGTGCGTGCGTGCGTGCGTGTGTGTGTGTGTGTGTGTGTGTGTGTGTGTGTGTGTGTGTGTGTGTGTGTGTGTGTGTGTGTGTGTGTGTGTGTGTGTGTGTGTGTGTGTGTGTGTGTGTGTGTGTGTGTGTGTGTGTGTTTGGGTGAGATAGGGCAGTAAGAGTTGTGGGATAAGCTTAACTGGGATTGTCCCTGCTCACATACAATAATAGGATAGACAGCGCGTTCTATTTTTAAACACATTGTTGGTCTATATGTAACAAACACCCCTCTCTAATCGGACAGTTTGCCCTGCGCTGCCTGCAGTAGCTTTTCCCTCACTCTGTGTGTGTGTTTGGTCTCTGGCTTCTGGTAGGAAGGTGTATTTGTGTGGTCCATCCTGGGATAGAGAGATAGCAGCCCTTCTTTCTGACTTTATCCTTTGTTTTGTCAGCTGCTGACCTCTGTTACTCTCTCTCTCCACATCTCTGCCATTGTTTGTGTGCTCTTTATTTCAGGCTGATTTGTACAGCCTTCCTCCACCACAGCCTTCCTCCACCACAGCATTTGCATGTGCTTTATAGTTTGACCCTCAATTTAAATAACTACTATTTTCCTGCACTGTTTTTAATGTTCATCCTCTCTTTCTATTTGTTTGATGTTTCTCCCTGGTTGCAATATGAGAATGGTGGGGAGGTTTCTTAAGTATCTCATTGGTGTGTGTGTGTGTGTGTGTGTGTGTGTGTGTGTGTGTGTGTGTGTGTGTGTGTGTGTGTGTGTGTGTGTGTGTGTGTGTGTGTGTGTGTGTGTGTGTGTGTGTGTGTGTGTGTGTGTGTGTGTGTGTTCGTTCTCATAAGTGTATTTGTATGCTTTTGTGGATGTACTTAGCAAATGTCACTCCTGGCGCTGTGTGCCCTGATTCACTTTGCACAGAGCAATTTTGGAGAACACCACAATGAGAGGCAAGTGTGTGTGTGATGGAGCTATAAGGCTACAATCATTTCCATTACTTGTCGATCATTGTTTGGCTAAATGGAGGATGGATCCGTCTTTAACATGTCCGATGACATGAAAAGTACTCTTGTCAGGTTACCAGCGCCCAAAGTGACGCCATCAAATCACTTGTGTGATTACACAAAATCTTTTTGCTTTAAAATAATATACAAACAGAGGAAAGCAGCAGGTTCTCCCACTTTAAAACTACAAACGGCATGTGTTATTTGTGGTATTTTTAGCCATGCAGCGTGCTCCTTGAAATAGCTATGTTATCTGGTCTACTTCTTTGAATCAGCCCGAGATATCTCAACAACTATGGATGAAATGTTATGAGAATTTGTACAAAGAGGCAAACAATCATATGCCAGAAAGGTTTATTTCACTAACAAAATCATTGCATTTTATTTTATGTCCAGTTGCATTTAGCAAAAAATAATACAAAGTATGTTTAATAAGTTTGTAGAAAGACATGAATGAGTGCTAATATTAGCATTTAGCTCTGATCAATACACTGCTTAGTAAAGCCTCGTAGAGCTACAAGCATGGCCGTAGCTTTATTAAATGAAATGTTTTGTTATGTATTAATGACAGTTTTACGCATTCCATATATATTAACATATAAATCAATCAATACGTTTGCATTTAGCGCTACACAGCGGTCTGGGCTCCTAAATCTCCTTTTCTTAATTATTTAAATCCATCCAGAAATTAACATCAAAAAATGTCCATTTCGTACACTTTTCTTCTTATTATTTTTTCTTGACAGTTCCTTAAAAATTCCTGGGTAGTGTGTGACTCGTGTGGGTGTGACACGTTTCATCACACTGTTGAGCAAGCATTTTGAATGTTAAACGAGCGAGGCAGCAGCAGCAGTGCGTCATATTCAGGCAGACTTTGATTCAGTTTCATTACTGCTGGGGTTGTGAATCTGCCACCCCGCAGAGCTTTATGGATGGTATTGCCAAGGCCTTCTGGTGTGTGTGTGTGTGTGTGTGTGTGTGTGTGTGTGTGTGTGTGTGTGTGTGTGTGTGTGTGTGTGTGTGTGTGTGTGTGTGTGTGTGTGTGTGTGTGTGTGTGTGTGTGTGTGTGTGTGTGTGTGTGTGTGTGTGTGTGTGTGTGTGTGTGTGTGTGTGTGTGTGTGTGTGTGTGTGTGTGTGTGATGAATAGGCTTAGCGTAGGTGTCTGTAAAGAAGTGCTCAATCACTGTAGCACTAACGGTCTTCCCTAAGGGTATCATGGATTTTAAGGTGTCACAGCTGCAAAAGACAAGACAAAGTGTGTGAGTGCTTGTGTGTGTGTGGGTTCATATATCTTTGTTTTTTAAACCTGTCTTCATGCAAAACAATTTAAGGGAACTATTTCGTTTCACTTCCTAGATCAATTATGATGCAAGTTCTTTCCTTAAGAAAGAGAATGAGGGAGTTTTTGTTTTCGTCTTTCAAGAGACGAGCAGATTAATGTGATCAGATGACGACGTGTGGGAGAAGGCACATGATTCATTAGGGAGGCACAGACATGATTTCCTTCGTAAAGAGCTCAGACTATGAAGTAAGACTGAAAAGGACAGACTGTTTTTTTTTTAAAGTGGAATTGGGAATACAGCAAATGTGATGCGTTAGGGTAATTTCACTAAACTCTAGGGTGAAGGTCATTTATTCCACAACACATTCATAGTCAATTCCATGTTTTTGTAAGTTTTTTTAAAGTTTTTTTTATGCCTGTCCGGGTTCATGTGCACACGTATGCAGCTGTGTGCGAATTTGCTTGAGTTGGGTGTTTTGCAGAGCCTGCTTTTCTGGCGCGCTTAGCTCGCATTGATTGGCGCATGGTGGACGCTGGGGCATTTGGTGGCAGGCCCGAGATAATTTGTACCAATTGAGAGGAAGTCAGCTCTGCTGTCGTCTCTATGGATTTGCTGGTACAGTACATCTGAGAGAAACAGGGACAGAGTACTGGGGGGGGGGGGGGGTTGGTTGGAAAATGACATGAAGGATGATAGATAAAGATAAACCTGCTAAAACAGGTACTGTATTTCTTGCTACAACTGCCCAATGAGTCCAGAAATGCCTGCATGAGCACACAACTGCCTCTCATCACCTGTAAGATACGCTGAAAGCCTTGTGGTCTGTATTTTGACATCCTGTTAGCAGCCAGAAGCTGCAGTTTATGTCTACCTCTGGCTTCATCACACTCACATGGATTCCCTCAGTAGGAATGAATGTCAGCAACGGGGATGAATCTTCCAAACATGTTCATGTTTCCCATCATTGGGTTTTAAATGCTTATTTTACCAATACTTCAAATTAAGAACCAGAAATGTGTAAAACTCATTTCATCCTGCATTTTTAATTAAGCTAGTGCAAATTTCCCAAACATTTGCATGCTACCACACAAACATAAGACAGACAGCATGGTAACATCATGTGCTAAATATTAGCGTGTTAGCAGTGTGACTGTGTACAATGAAAAACCAAAAAAATCACTATATCTTGACTTTGTCTTTTCAAAGTGCTGCATCAGAGTATGGTAGGAAAATACTAGACCCCTCTAGTAAACATACATTTTCCCACTATGCATCATGAAAAGGCGATTGCGACCAATGGCCAAGCAAAATAAAGCTCTGACATAATTAAATGTCAGACCAAGAGAAAATACATTGTCCTTTTGCAGATACGGTCACTATTAATATGTCTATCTAAAGCTCTCTTATTAGTGAATGGGAAGTTTTGAATAGGTAAATTATTTTGGACCTGGCCTGTGAGTATGTCAGCATGCTAATGTTAGCATTTAGCTCAGGCATCAAGCCTTGCAGAGCCTCTAGCATGGATTCGGCTCCTCAGTCTTGGGGATGTTAAATAATTTATTTGGTAAGTTAATCTTCTAATAGAACTGTTGTTGACTCAAGCGCCAGTGAGGAGCTTTCAGTCTGGGTCCATTTTGGCAATCCCTGCAGACAAAGTAGTACCTCTTATCTCTTCGCTGACTTTGTCCTGTAGATGTGTCAGCGCTGTTTTCTTATGAAAAGTCTCATCTCATCCTGGTTTCTTCTAGCCAATCATTTCACTCACTGTGAATCTTTGCATCAATGTAAACACAGACTATTTCCTTAGCAACTCACTTTAGAAACTGTTTCATGATCAGATAAAAACTCCCCACATGATCTTTCATTTAAGCTTTGTCTGTTATGTTATGTTAGATAAATAATTTAAATAATTCTATATTTCCCTAACCCCCCCTTAGGGGTACGTTTCAGTGCAACAGGGAATTAACGTTCCAAGATAACTTGCATGGTGACGTGCAAGAATAAAAGACAGAGAGGAAAATGAAGCAAACATTTATATTATAGCTCTTCATAGCTGCAGTGTACCCAGTAGATTAAACAAACTACCATTCTCTTCGCATTGCTGACATTCATTCCTACTGAGGGAATCCCTGTGAGTGTGAGGTTGCCAGACGTAGACATAAACTGTAGCGTCTGGCAACTAACAAGATGTCAAAATACAGACTCCAGAACTTTAAACGTATCTTGCAGGTGATGAGAAGCAGAGATGTGTTAGAGAAAGGCAGGGAGAGAGACAAAATGAAAGGAAGAAATGTCCGCTTTGTGATTCTTTTTGTTGTTGTGTGTCATGGGAATGATGCAGAGATGTTGTAAATGTGTGAATTTTAAGGTTCACATAAGGTCATAGTTGTTTAAAATCAGTCATGTAATAACTGCAAAATGTGATATCGTTTGAATTTTGAGTTCACTGACCCTTGAAAAACAAATCAAGTAGTTCATTTTGGGGACACATTTTTATCACAGATTTATAGCTTTCCCCTCAGATTAAAAGAAAACGTCACATTTTTAGGAGCAAGCTGTTGAATTTCTCATGTGAAACCGAAACAGACTCATGAACTGCTTTAGTGCAGTTCATTAAGTGTTTAATAATTAGTGGGCTGTCTCTACGGATGAATGTCCCTCGTGTTTCAGTGCTCTGGCTGAAATGGAGTTCTGCTTTGGTAAGAGTTACAACTTCTGCTGAAAAAAGAATGAACATGAAGGAGAGTTAACTATTTCTTTGAAATATCTTTGTAAACGTTTGCCTGGATGTGACTGGCTTAAACAAATCCATTGTGTCTTTAGTGCTGACTCTTTGACAACAGCTGTTTCTCCTGATGTCCGAGAGTCTTCAGGTGGTTGTGATGATAACTGGAGGACCAGGTGATACAGGATTTCATACACACACAAGCACACACATGAGCACACACCCTCAGGCCAGACATAAATGCATGAAAAGAGAAACAGGACGACTGAGTAACTGTGAAGCTGGCACAGTTTTGTTTTCCAAAAACGTAGAAAACCTGATCTGGGTTACTCATGTGTTTCATGTTTAAACACACCACATCAGATCTTCTGGAGATTGTTTTGTTCTGTGGAAAAGCACACAGACTTAACCAGTCTGGTCTATGAGGGTGGTGCAGGATTAGTGAGAAGTTCCTCACCAGTTTCCTTTCTCTTTTATTGTCTGTGTGCGTGCGTGCGTGCGTTTGGGTGAGTGGCTTCAAAGCCTGTCTGCCCAGTCAGATTTTGTTGGACAGTTTTGAATAAGACCCCTTTTCAGGCATCCACACATACGCAGCCCTCACATGCTTTAGAGGCTGGAACTTGTTAGTGGTACAGCAGAGGTCAGCCCACACACCAGGTTGTACACTGTCCGTCTCTTCTCATCATTTTAAACCTTTTTCTGGCGCGCCTTTTAGAAGACTTTCGGTTGTAATGCAACTTGAGGGATCCTCTTTGTCTCATATTCAAAGACCTTTAAGCTGCACTTAATAAAATGTTTTTATTTTATTATTTTTCTCTATTTATTTTGTCTTTTTCTCCACATACTTCATGACACCTATCTTTCCACATCCCTGCTTAATTTGACCCAACATCCATCCCTGCAAAGCTAATAAGTGTTATACTATATAAATTTGATTATTTAAAGCCATAATCAAACTCAAAATCATTGTAGAGCTAGGGAATTAGTAGAACAATCAATGAGTTGATGATCTGAACATCATGGAAACTAGAACCCGACCGATTAATCGGCCCGCCGATAATATCGGGGGACAGTAGTACATCATGCGACTGTCAGTATTGGCTACTTTTATCCCAAATGTGTGACATTATTACAAGATTTATTTACCAGTCAAATAGTATTTAATTTGCTGGTGAAGGAGAATTGCTAGTGTAATTCAGCGATACTCAGAGTGTGCTGTATGGACTACAACAAGCACTATCACTCTCCATTGAGTCAAGCGGTGATGCACGGCCCCAAAAATTCCATATCGGTTTGGCCCTTATGGAAACTATTTGAATAATCAACCATTTTTTAAGTCTTCTAATTTGAACTTCTAGAGCTTGTGTGAGAGGAAGATGCCACATTTGGCTTCCAAAAATTAGATTTATTCCCACTTCCTGTTGTTTTATTTTTTTTAAATTATTAACAGGAAATATGGAAACTATAACCAGTAGAGTCAATGAAATGAAATGTACTGATAATATTTAACCCAAAATCTTATCACCTGTATTTTACATTAGTATGAGTGTGTCTGATCCTGTGTCCTCTCTGTACCTGTCTAACTCAGCTGAAATAAAGATGAAGCTGGGGGGGGGGGCGAGGGTTGTTGGTCCTGAATGAGTTGGCTGCCGAAGAAGAGAGAGACGGAGGGAGAGGAAATGAGGGAGGGAAAGTAAACAACAGATGGCTGAAACATGTTGCCTCAGTTCGCAGGAGCAGACGATGGCCAGCCCTCCACCATCCTCCTGGGAGGTTACTATGCAATGGCTACCGTGACGACACAGGTTCAGAGGTCAAGTGCCTCCTTGATGACAGCTCGTAATGCCAGATTGTCATCCACATGCTGTGCCAGACTTAACAGATAGACCAACACACACAAACACACAAGTGAGTTTGTACCGTGTTAAGTAGAGATTTTTTGGGCTGAAGGTTGGTGGGGTTGCATCTGGAATCTTCCAAACAGCATCCACCCTTAACCCACCTGCCAGCCGTGATGACACACTTGGACAGTTGTCTGGGTTGGCGTCAGTATGTGTGTGTGTGTGTGTGTGTGTGTGTGTGTGTGTGTGTGTGTGTGTGTGTGTGTGTGTGTGTGTGTGTGTGTGTGTGTGTGTGTGTGTGTGTGTGTGTGTGTGTGTGTGTGTGTGTGTGTGTGTGTGTGTGTCCGGGCATTGAACCCTCTCACACTGATGAGTAAACTGAGTGGTGGCAAACATCGCCTGCCAGCTGCCATGACCTCATTCACAGCCAGAGAGTCAGAGAGAATGAGAAAATGCAAGTAGCCAAAATGAGATGGAGGTGTTGGTGTGTGCCTGTGTGCGGAGGGCATTGAAATTTCACACAAATTGCAACATGACCTCACTCTGTGGTGTGCTGGCAGACGGGCTTGGTGGGAATAGTTCTGCTTATGTCATTTGTCTTATGTAAAAGCCAAAACAAGCGACATATTTTAAGATGTACTGACTGTACTGCCTTTTATAATCAAGACAAATACAGACAGTGATGTTTCTGAATGAAATGTAGTCTCTATTTGCAGCAGGGTATTGTTTATGAATAGATAAAGCAATCAAACCAAGCAGAGATACACCAACTCAAACAGGATTTAATAAAATTGTTAGTGTTATCACCAAGCATTGTTCTTCTCTTGAGACGTTAATAAGATGTGCGTCACTCCTCTTGAGGTGTGAGACATGCTTACCAGAACAATTGTCAGCTCAGCGTACACATAAAAATAAATTGGTGCCTTGTGGTTTGTTGCAGAAATGTAAAGATGTGCAGCAGATAGATGAGAACCACACAGAGTTTTGTCATCCACTTCCCTGTCTGCCTGAGGTGTGACTGGCTGCTTTTCCTGTGAACAGGAAGCAGCAGCTGCCATTCCTGGAAGAGATTACAGCATCAGTTTAACCACACACAACTATTTCTGTGTTTGTCTGTGTGAGTGTGTGATCATGTTCAGTCACTTTACAGGCACTAATAAGGTGTTCAAGACAGATGTCTGTGAACAATAAATATCGCACAGATATTTACAGACTAGGGATGTGAGATGTAGTCAGTTTAATCTAGAGAGCTGCACATGATAAGAAACAAACCTCAGGTAAAATGTTATTTAAATCATTGTCAAGTGTGTTAACTTGATAAAAGCAAAACACAAAAGAACAAATAGTTATTTATTTATTTATTCAAAAACTAACTTTAATGTCATTTTTACACCAACATTTGTTGGGATTAAAATTAAAACTGTAAAAATGTATCTGAATCTTGCCTCCCCACACTGGTAATAATAACATTAAACTGAATGTTGCTTAGTAAAGGACGTATGAAAGATTTAGGTTTAATTCAGGTTTAATAATACATCACCAGGGTGTAGATCTGCACAGTACATAAACCTGCCTGCTACTGTACCATATCACATCCTGTTATTTTCTGTTTTCATAGTGAGGTTAAGCATAGGTTCGGTTGACTTTTTCAACTTTGTCTCACTAAGGGAGGGGTTATAAATGATTACCCGCTCTTCCTTGTTTTCCTCCAGTGTGTTCATATTGTTGTAGACTCGGCCATCACTCATTAAAACTGCATTACCTTAATGAGAAAGTACTACTTCAATTCCGAGCAGTGTTGCGCTACTAGGGAATGTTTAATGTTGAATGTTACATGTGTAAGTTTGTGTGATGAGGATGCAGGATGAGTCAAGGGAAATGTATGCCAGCGTGTGGGGGTGTGTGTGTGTTGGCCATCCTGCTCATTGTTGAATTATTAAAACAAAGACACAAAGTCTTTGAAAGAAGGAGTTTTGCCAACTTTCGTCATTTTGTCATCATCTGATTGTGTATCTTGTTATTTTCCAGCTTATTTTTTTAAGACCACAATTCAGTTCCCCATTTGGTACTTCATGATTCCACTGCATTCTGCTAAAATTGTAGAGAACATGTAGTGATAAACTGTAAAAGGAGCTGATACATTTATTTTTCTCATGTCTCTCAACAGGTTTGGCAGCAGCGGCTCTGTTTTATTGAAGACATATTTGGCATGAAACCAGACCGCATTCGCCTCTCCTTCATCACCTCCTCCTCCTTCATCACCCTCCACCTCTCTCCATTCAGGGACTCTCACCTCAGCTCCACCGCATTGATGAGGTAACGTCAAGCAGCACCAGCCTGCACAAACACCTTCCTCATCTCCCCCTCTCCTCCCCCAATCCCTTCCAACACAGCCATGGGACAGAAGATCTCCAGTGGCATTAAATCGGTGGACAGTCGCGGGGAAACTGGCGGCTCCCCATCCTACCGGCCCTTGGCTCACCGCCGGCAGCACCCGGAACTGAGGGACCCAGATTTCTCCAAACCCCCCCGACTTGACCTCCTGCTGGACATGCCATGTGCTGGATTGGAGACCCAGCTACGACATGCATGGAACCCTGATGACCGCTCGCTCAACATCTTCATCAAAGACGATGATAAAATGACATTTCACCGCCACCCGGTAGCACAGAGCACAGACTGCATTCGGGGGCGGGTTGGATACACAAGGGGCCTCCATGTGTGGAGGATCCATTGGCCTTCCCGGCAGCGTGGCACCCACGCTGTGGTCGGGGTGTCGACCTCAGAAGCTGCTTTACATTCAGTGGGGTACACAGCGTTGGTGGGGTCAGACTGTGAGTCCTGGGGCTGGGATCTGGGACGCAACAGGCTCTACCATGACAGTAAGAATCGGGCACATAGCTCCCTGCCATCTTACCCTTGTTTTCTAGAGCCAGAGGAGTCGTTTACCCTGCCGGACTCTCTGTTAGTTATTCTGGACATGGACGAGGGGACATTGAGTTTCATGGCTGACGGACAGTATCTAGGAGTCGCCTTTAGAGGACTGAAAGGAAAGAAGCTGTATCCCATCGTCAGTGCTGTGTGGGGTCATTGTGAGATATCCATGAAGTACATTAACGGCTTGGATCGTAAGTACCAAACTCTATTAAAATAATACTTTATGAGCACCTAAAAATTGTTAAAAACAGAACTTAATGCTGATATTTCATGATACTTGTGTATGAAGCAGCCTATAAATGGATGATGAAGGTTTTACTTCTTTGGCAGCAGATAATGTATCTCCTGAATGATCAAGTCAGATCCATAGTGGGGTGACTACATGGAAATGGTCGTAGCTAGACGTTGCGACACCAGATTTGGTTTCCGGCCCACAGTACTGCTTTCAATTTTTGGATATTGGTTGTATTATAATCAATATTAGGACAGAAACAATGTATTGTTAGATTTCTAATGATGGCTATGGGCAGTTTTCAACTGGCTATATAACTCATGGTAACTCTTGAGTTTTTTCAACTGAAGCAAACAGAGCAGGTAAAAGTTAGTTTGGCCATCATTGCAAAACAGAAAATCCACATGTTCTGCAATATTCAAAGTCAGTCCCTGGAAGAACAAGATGATGCTGTAGTTTAACTGCTCATCATGTGTCATCATCTTATTGCATGTAACAATCTTTTTTTAAAGAGGCCATTACTTTCTCTCAAGCTGAACAGCAACGATAAGAAAAGTTGTTTATTTCTCCTTCTGAATTTATTTTATCTGCTGTGTTTGGTATTAAACATTTAAGTATTTATGATGTATATTTGCAGGCATGTTGCTCGCCCTAGGGAAATGGAGGGCGAAAGGTTACATTAATGATGTGGCTTAAATACTTTTAAATATTTTTAGAGCTACAGGAACTGACCTTGTGGACGTGAAGTTAATCAGGAGGTAGAAAAGGCTTCTGTCAGACTTTTTTCCCCTGATATCTCTGAGCTCTTTTAGCGACACACAGCAAAAATATATTCTCATACACAGTATTACAACCTGCAGGTCCAAAATAAGAATTTTTACTGCAGTTTTTGGCTGATTCTTGTTGTGTCTGTGTAAAAGCTGTGTTTTTCAGTGCTGTAATTGTGAGCTGAGCAGATTCAGGTATTTGAATATGGTATATCTGTTTCACTCCCACTGTTGGCCTCCATGTTTGAGTTACACGACAGAGAAGAGACAGGCGCTCCCCTCTCATGGCAGTCTAAACAGTGACTCTTTGAACTGCCTGAAAGAAGAGCCCTCAGACACACATCATGAACACCTACACACTGGACACACACCCTCCAGGAAGCGAAAGTGTGTTATGAAAACATGCTTATGATCTGACTCGAGCCGCCCCCCATATGCACAACCCCATGTGTTTTATTTGATGTCACAACAGGGTGTGTTTTTTGTCTGTTATGTGGTTGGAAACTGAAAGGAAACCTGCCTCTCTCTGTAGGTTGTTACATCTAATTTTGTTCTCAACCCAATCAATTCAAATTCCTGAAATTTTCTGTTCTCAAGGGTCAACATGACTTCAGGAGCCTGTTTTCTACTCATAAAAACAGGGTCAAGAGCTGCATCCTGGCTTTAAATTCAATGTTTTGGTTTGGCCAAGTAGAATATGAATCCGAATGAAACACAAAGCCCTTGGCTGAACGTTCAGCTTTGAAATACTCAACCTCCTGTTTAAGTCCTGCCTGACTGTAATGTGTGATGTCTCGTAATCTCTCACACTCAGGCTTTAGTTCAAAGTATATACTTTGGCTTTTGAAAGCACCTAGCTTCAGCCATTTTCCATTCATGGAGCCATCTGCTGGATTTCATGGGGAATCCGTCCATGTGATGGGCCACCTGAAAGAATATGGAGAACATTGAGTCTGTCCAAAGCCCTCACATCTACAAGCCCATTGCCGTCATGCTGTGAAATGAAGTTTGACTGTAGAAAATGTGCACAGCTTAATGCCGGGGAGTGAAGGTTGAAAGGATCATCCTGATAGCTGTATCATATGGAACAGAAAAAGATGGAGTGGGTGGAGAAAGCCCACTGAGGTTTATGTATACATGAAATGGAGACAATTAAAAAAAAAAGTATTTGGAATCATAGTAGTAAACAATTAACAGTATAGTCACATCTGAAATTGGCAGAGCAGAGTGAATCAAATATCAGCTTTTTTTTTAAGATGTTGTCAAAAGGACTCCGGTAGGGTGCTTTGACTGGTAAGCTAACTGCTAGCACGCTTGCAATGAGCAAAATAAGTTCAAATGTTTGCCTCATATACAGTGGTGATATAGTGACTACAGTAATCGATGAATTGCAGTAGCTGGTGATCTTACTGCTACCATGCTAGCAAGCATAAAAGACAACACAGTGCTACAAATCACAACAACCTCCTGAGGGTTCTTTCTGTTGTTTTTTTCGTTCTTGGCTGTATATTCTCCCCTGACATTTTTGTGGGATTGTATAAAATATCAATCAATAAAGTGTAGTATTTGAGAGGGAGCACTTTTCTTAGCTAACCCTGTGGGCGTTTCTTGTTAACATTTAGCTTACATAGTTTATTCAAAAGATGAAGGCCTATTTCTACTCTTGAGTCCAGCCCTATTTTTTAACAAACAATTTTCTTTTCTGAAAATGTTGAATTAGAAGTAGTTGGAAACAGATAATAAGCAAGCTTCCTTTGTCTTGGATTTTCTGGCTCTCAGCTCCTAACAGACATGTTGTCAGTCACTATTGTGTGGTTTAAAGTAAGTGTGACGAGGCCTTCTACTACTTCTGATAGAAATCTTAGTCTTGATCGTTCTTTGCTACGCAACAATACATTCTAAAACTCAGGAACAAATGTCATGAAGTTATGTGTGTTTGAGGATGTGAGTCTGCTCAGGCAGATGAGTCAAAGGGTAACTGAAGAGTTGAGCCACAGGTTGGGGAAATCCACCAAATCCTAAGCAATACTTTTGGTTTCTGATTCCCTTCACGGGTAAACACACTCATAAGAGTTCTTTTCATGGGTTATTAATGCTGCACTCATTGTTCCGAATCTCAAACAAAGACTGTGATGAGAGTTTATTCAGAGCTGAAGCAAACAGCCTTTGGGTGCCGCTCTTTGTTTCAGAGGTTACAAACAGGATATGATTACAGTATGTGTAGCGGCTTGGTTCAATGTCAGTTTTGAGTTGAATCAGTTTGTATGCCCTGAAGATGACTCGGATAGTGAGGATGAAGTCATAATTGCTGTCTGCACTGGAAAACAGTGGTATGTGGTCAGACGTAGACAGCAGACGTTTTGTTATAGATTTTAATTGCTATCTTCTCTTGAAAATTGCTTTGTGCATCATTTGTGAGATGTGTGTGTGTGTGTGAGTTTATACCCTAATACCTGTGCTAAAGAAATCCGCTCTGTGTGTTTGAGTGTGTATGTGTGGTCATGAAAAATCCTCTGGGTAGATCTGTAACGACTTAATCTAAACAGGCCTTTCCATATGAAGCCCCTATTGGATTGTTTGTGTTGTGATGGGAGACGACATGACTGCAGGGTATTAAAAAGAGATTTATGGACGCAGCGCCGGCTCGCCTCGAACTGTTTGTTTTTCTCATCACTCCGCCTCAGTCCCTGCTACATCACGGGCCTTTGATCATCACTTTGCTCCACCTTAGATCACTGCTCTCATTCCTGCAGTAAAAAAAAACACCACAACATATAACCAACAGCACTCCAGACTATTGGTAGTTTTTTAAGCCTACACCAAGCAATCAGGGTCAGATAAGTATGTGTAATATGAGCATTATTGCAAAGAAATGCTGAGCCAGGTTTTAACTGCATTATCCTTTAGATGTGATGTAAATTATTCATCCTCCCAGCGCTCTGACTTCAAAGAATATCTCCTCCTGCTTGGAGAAGTGAACAGATCTCTGTCTGCCAGATGTGTATATTTCACTTAATTGATGCTAAATTCCCCAAAACACGTGCAACTAATTTATTTTTCCACCTTGGAGCACATTCATCTGCTTCTGTCAAATATTATTGCTTCTCTCTCTCTCTCTCTCTCTCTTTCACTCTCTCTCTCTTTCACACTAGTATCTCTCTACTCTCTCTCCATGTCTCTCTCTATAATTGCAGCAATTAGCGGCGCTTTGATTCACTACAATGGGAGCTGACGATAACTTCAGACCTTGTGTGCTCTTTTCCTTTGTCTTCTTTTCACCAAACTCCCTTTTAATATCAAGCAGTTTCAATATCAAACAGTTAAATGTTTCCTTCTTATCAGTTCATATGCAGACAACCCTGACTTTAAATGTAGACCTTTTCTGAACCGTGGCAGGCTGCTGTCAGGCACTTAACATGTTATCAGGTGAAAATCCAATATGGGAGCTTCAATGTATTATAAATATTTATTTTTTTCAGGCACTGTAATGAGTCAGGAGTTGTCAGTAAATGTTTTTATGCAACATATGTGAAATGATTCAGCTGCACGAACCAGCTGTCTGTTCGGAAAGCACCGAGAGGAGAGAACGGAGAGAAACTGGGAAGTGGGTTAAAAAGAGGATAGGGCGAAGATAAGAGGGAGATAGATAGTTAAAGCAGTGAGACAGAAGTATAAAGAGGATGAGGTGGCTAAGTAGCACAAATAATACTTATGTTTAATCAGGAGATGGATAGAATACCTGAAGTGCAGACCGAATTCAGAAAGCCGTCAGAGCCCTACTTGTGTGGGATGATGAGACTGAGACAGCCACTCATCATCTTGTTAAGCTGACTTGAGACAGAAATTGGCTTCTTCAAAGAACTTTCAAAGCTGCTTTACAACACAACCACATCTTGGCCCCATCAAGTCCATATAAACAACACTTTGTGAGAAACTACAAATACAAAAAAAGCCTCCTGGACTTTGAATTCTGCTGAAACAATGTGTTGACACAACTGAATGAATTCATACTTAATTGTCAAAATCAGAATTAAAGGGTTTATTTAGGCGTCACATTCCTGCAGTCTGTCACTGATAAGTACCCACTTTTGAAAAGCCTGACACTTTGACCACCCTCTTTAAGTTACATTCAGTTTGTATCACATTATCCTGCCACTCCTGCTGCTTATAACATACATGCACCAGTGCTAGAAAAATCTGAGATCCATTCTTGAGCAAGCACTTGACATGACGGCGACAAAACATAACCATTTAGTCTTTCCAAGCTTACCACTGCAGTACAAATATTCTGCTGAGGTTTTAAGATCTTCATCTTCCAAATTCAGCTGACATTGTGAAGCTATAAAGGTAAAAAGTTTGAATCTGTGAAGCCCGAAGTACTTTAAAATGACATCAGGAACATTCACATCTGACTCACTATTCATGAGGCAGGTTAAAATCAAAACTATCCACATCTTTATCAATTGTTTAAAGTTAGAAAGAATTAGATTTGAACATGTTTTGATATATTTTTCAGGTCAAGTTTCTCTCCGCACTGCTCAGCTTGGTGCTCTTCATTTTCATTCTGTTCCATGACACATATTTTTATCACTGTGTGAATTATAAATCTTCCTGCTGGCTGAAACGACTTAGCTTTCTAATGGTGGGCCGTTTTTTTTTTTTTTTTAAGCATGCTAGCCCTCACAGCTTCCCACTTAATGCTAGCTGAGTGATATGTGGGTCAGTGGGTTAGTGCTTTAGCTTTAAGTTAGCTGCTAGCTGCAGGCGTAATGGTGGGCGCACTGCTTTTTACCGCTTCCCTGATCTGCCGTCAAAGTTTTTTTTGACTGTCACGTGTATGTTTGTATTTGTTTCTTTTTTTGCCTGAAGTGTTTGCTCCTTCAAATATAGACAAGACATCAGAAATGATTTTTGAGGGCTTTCAACACACCATTTAAAGGCAGTTAAGGAAAACTTTATCTTGAGTTGTTATAAAACTTAGCAAGCCATTTGTGTTTGCATCTTTTAGAAGGTTACAAAATGACTTCATCACACAACCAAGTGGACACAAACAATCAACTATTCTACTATTTGAAGTCCTTGTGTCATGGATTCCCGTTGGAGCACTACCCTGTCACCATTCAGATATACAAAAATGTCTGTTTTGCAACTGACCGACAAGATTTCTCAACAAAGAAAAAAAGCACTCAGATAACCGTATGAAAGGGCCGTGTGTTTCTTTCTTCATCCTCTGCTTTGAGATCTAAACGCCCTCGGCTGCAGCAGGGAACAGTGGTGTCATGTCAGTGCACTGGTAATCAAATATTTAACAGCAGAAACGAAAAGATTAGAAGGGAGAAAAAGAGAGACAGAAAAACATGAGAAACTAACACAAGACAAAAAAAAAAAAAAAGAAAGACAAACTGAAGCGTGCCCAGAACAGAAGCTTAAAAAGTGAAGATTTTGATGATATTGAAAGTGTTCAGGGAAGATTCCCTCAGACAAAAAGAGGGTTTCAAAAAAGGAGCAAGAGGGAATTTGAAGAAAACGAAGCCATCACAGATTAAAGTGTGGCTGCCAGAATGAGGAGTGGCAGAGACAGGATGAGAAAAGAGAAGATGAGAGGTGTAAAGAGTGTGCGTGGGCCAAATTGAAAGTCGTGCGTGCTAAGTGACAAGTGTCAGATCTTTGGAGATCAGATGAAATGATAAGTGATGAAGAAACATAAGTAAGCTCAGAGACAGAGAGGACGGAGGAAGACTATTAATGAGGGGCTGCAGTGAAGGTTAGAGGGCTGGAATATGAAGAATGTTTTTTAACACTTAATGCCACACTTTGATCAAAGTATAAAGGTTTTATTTTGATATGAAGGAATTCTCAAATTCTCCAGAAGTAAACAGAAATGCAGTGAGTGAAATGCATGTATTATGACATGTTCCCTGTCTTTTGATTATGACCTGAAAAAAACTGACGCAATTGTATTTTTGATCAGAGGATGGCGCTAATTGCATAGTAAGAAGTTCAACACATGTTGCTATAACTTTGAATGAATGAATGCATTGATTCGAAAGGTCTCATGACTTTTTTTTTTTTAGCAACAAAAAAAAAACTCACTTTACCGTGGTGCCGGATACAATTTGGAAATCACTGTTATAAGGACTTCTTAAAAAAAAGAAGCGTACTTTTTTGAGTCAAGTTTCATGCAGTGTATTGAAATGTTTTAGACAAGTCAGTCCAGACCAAAGTGGTGGATCAACCTACTGACAGAGTGACATTAACATCTCCAGAGAACTACGGCTAGTACGGCTGAAAACACAACTATCCAGTAGAAAACTGAAAAAACAAGGGATTCTGATATCGCTATTTTAGCATTTCAGTTTTCTTCTATTAGACCTGCTGCCAACTGGTGCCTAACATACACAGGATCACACAACACCTACAGCCCTGGGTCATTTTTACAGGCACATCACTTACCTTCAGTTCTTAAACTCTTTGCCATTTTTAGACACAATGTGCCGATTAAACTAGCTGGACCGCAGCACAGACCTTTAGCATTCTGATAAAAATCTGATAAACTCAACTTGTTTTCCTCTGATGGTTCCTGATAATGTTTTAGCACACTTAACTAAAATCCCCTAAATAAAGATTACATTAACTTAAAGACTCCTTCCATTTAAACAAAAATATTCAAAGGCTATAGATCAGTATGTGTTTTCTTCTTCTTGTGTTTCACTCATTAATTCCAACTCATTTAAAAGCGTTTATTGATCAGCTTCAATTTTTACGAGCACCTTGAGGCACCTGCTCTCTCTAATGAGCGAAACACAAGTGCTTGACATTAATCTTGTTCAACATAAGAAATGAGCATCATTTTAAGAAAAAGCATCAAAATAGGCACTATTCAAACCAGGGTGAAGTATTGAAATACTGGAGATAACCCTTTTGAATTTATAATCTACTAAGAACTTGACAGCATCATTGTAATGGTGACGTACAAATAAAGCTGTCTCTTCAGCAGCATGACAGAAAACACGGACAAGCTGATAAGATGGTGCTTTAATTGATATCTTCCCATGAGCTATCACAACTTCAACTATTACAGTGTTATAGTTGAAGGATCTTTTTTTATTTTTTTTATTTTTTGGGCTTGTTTTGTGCCTTTTAATGCAGAGATAGGACAGTGGATAGAGTCGGAAACCAGGGAGAGAGAGAGCGGGGAATGACATGCGGAAAGAGGCCACGGGTGGAAGTGAACCCGGGGCTACCGCTCGAGACGAGAGCCTCAACACATGGGACGTGCGCCCTAATCATTGCGCCACCAGCGCGCCCAGTTGAAGGATCTTTATCTTAAAAATAAAAGACAGTTCATTGATTCTAACTACATACAAATATATATGAAATCAAGTATAGGTTTTTGTCTGTGTTTTCTTTTTCTATTCTTTTTGTAGTTTGGGTGAGATCTTAATTTGAAGAGATTCCGAATAACCAGTTAATAGTTATATGACAAAATGAAGCCCTGTATAGAGAGCTGTGGTCTTTCTATGAATGAAAAATAAACATTTACTTTGGTTTGCCCTTTAAAACTCAGAATTACCTTTTATAGCAGCTGCATTTCAGGCCAGTCTCTTTTCGTCAATGTGCAAACATAGATACAGTATATCCAACTGTCCAATCCAATAAAAATGAAACTTTGCATCAGTAGAGCTTTTTAGATATTCTTTGTGTTGTTGTTTGTATCTCCATGCAAACTCTCTCCACATACTCTCAGAGGAGTCCATGTGCAAACCAAATCTGCTGTTTACTTTCTGCCCGGCTGTCAGCAAACAAACAGCTAATGGCAGCCATGCTAGCTTAGTTACCAACTGTCAACTGAATATTTGTTTACAAAATTTGGATTTATTATAAAAAAATTGAGAAAACAGAAACACACTCATGGGGAAAAATGTGTCTATGCATAGACTGAGTATATACAAGAAGTAATTGTTTGATTATAATGCTAAGGTACATGTGCCACAGAGAGACAGAAAGGAGGGATGAAGAGGAGGGAACAGGTGGATTGACGATGACTGAGGGAACAATTTAAAGCTCAAGAGGAAGGATGCAGTTTTAAAAGCCACCATGGGAGAAGAAGGCAGTGAAAAACCTAAAATCCTGAATCCCGGTGCTTTCAGTGAGTTGTATGTACCTGTGGGAGCTGACCAGCTAACACTTCCTTAGTGTGCCAACAGTGAGTGTGTTAAAAAGCCTGGGGAGATTAGTCCTATTGGTTTTGTGTTGAACAGAAATGGTTGTGTGCGATGAGGGACACAGAGAGAAGATGAGAAACTGACTCTAATGCAGAAGAAAACCAGAGTGATTTCACACCAGATTATCTCACAATTTATCCCAGTTCTCTGTCAGGACCAATCATTATCCCATCATTTTCTGTGTGTGTAGATATGTGTTCAACTCTCAGAGAGAGAGAGAGAGACATACATAAGACACAGACATAAATATTAGAGGAAAGATTTTGCATCAACGGTGAAAAACTTTGCTGCAGAGTCATGTTCAGGAGCAGGTTTGTCTGCGTGAGACTCATTTGAATCCAATTAACATCCAAAAATACACTTTAAACAACAATAAAAGCCTTTGATGCATCACTTCTGCCTCGCAGCCACCAGAGGTTCAAAGACATTTATGCAAGCCAGAAAAGCCCAGGAGCAGTTTTAAAGAGCTAAGCAGATGCTTTTTTAGAAACCCATAAATGCCACGTTTAACGCTGACACAGATCAGACTGTGATGGTGACTCTGGCACTTTTATTAAAGATAGAAGAGGGAGAAGACTGCTCATTTCAATTCAATATCCTTGATTGAAGAGATAAATTGAAAACATTGCCAAAGCATAAAGTAATATTAATTAATTTAAAGAATTCCTAACCAAAGAAAATGTTGCTGAATTGATAGAAAGGGAGAAATTGTTACTACAGTGTCGGACTCTGTCCTCTATTTTTTACATCATGTCTTACTTCCTGAGATCCCCCCCCCCTCCTGTCCGACAAAGATATGTGTGTTTGTAACCTGTTACCTGTTTGCATGCACCAAAGAGCACTTGGTGGCTTCAAACGTCTTCATTGCCAAACAATAAGGAAAGGAAAGAGAAAAATGTTGAAACCAGATCCCTGGTGACATCTGAATCAGAAGGTCATTGTTTCATTGATTCAATATGCCAAACACTCACAGACACTGACGCACACATGGGTCCAGTATCATTAACAGGGCGATCCAATCGCCCTTCCTCTCTGTAATGAATGAAAGTGGTAATGAATGAGAGCAAGATAATCCTCCCCAATCTCTGTCTCCTTGGCTCTTTGTTCAGGGAGCTGCACGCTCGGCTCTAATCAACCCTTCTATTTGGCCTCCTGACATTTCCAATCCACGGACAGGCTGCCCGCCTTTGTGCGCTCATAGATACAGTTCTATTTTAAGGTCTCTCTGCCCACTCTCTTCCTTTCTTTGGCATCCCTCTTTTCAGTAAAGGAAACTCTTCTAGTTGATTCAACTGTTACTTCACTCCATTGTGCTCCGTCTTTCCGTGGTTTTGTTGAACTAGATTTGTTCATCAGGTTTATCGCTGTGTTGTTGCACCACACGCAGACAGAGTTCAGTTACTCTCACGTGTTGTAACACTTTTTCTCTGGCTGTTTTTTCATGTAAAACAGAAAGAGGTACCAAAGACTGTCCCTGAACTCTCTCTGAATTGTATCCATCTGTCACTGTTGTAGAGAAGCTGCACTGTTTCCATGAAAACACTTCTTTAATGTTTCCTGTTCTCACATCTTGACAGCATGATGTAATGATTTGAGTCAGGTGAAAGGGTTGCTTTAGCACTCAGGAATCTGAAGCGGAAACATTGATGTTGTGGTTTAGGTCCATTAAAACTCCTCTTTTAACCTTGTCAATCACAGAAAGTAGACATTTACTCTTTGTTTAGCAATTTTCTAACTCACACCAAATTGTCACCTTAAGAAAATGGAGTTAGTTACTTTTCAAAGACTCCATGTCTTTTTAGGTGGTATGATGTGATAGTTGTGAGAATAAATGTTTGACAGCAGAGGGCATGTTTTCTACTGGACTGTAACTTGTCTTTTGTTGCCCCCTCACACATGACGCACTGCTGTCATCAGTGATGCAAGCAACGTCAGTGTTAATGGTTAATATACAAATCTGTGATGACCTTTATTATCAACTTATTATTATACCATACCCATAGTGCACCTCTGTGTTTTCAGTGTTTGGTGTCCTGTAGAATCCACTGGTTGCAGTTCCACTTTCAAACATCTTTTTCAGTGTTTATCTCCGAAGTTACAGTCATGGCTCTCTCTCCTGCCCGCTTTTTTGCCCTCCCCTCCCTCTGCTGCCCCCCCTGCAGCGTGTCCCTCCCCTCCTGCCGTACGTCCTCTGTTTTATGCGGTATGTCATTCTGCCTCCAGTTATTTGTCACTTTATCTCCATCGCTCTATCTAATTCATATTGTCCCTTTGTCCTCTCACCCTCTGCTGGGCTGTGTGCCCGGGCAGCTACTGTAGCTCTCTCTGATGCTGTCCTCTGTCCTCTGTCACACACTGACTGCTGGAGTGAAGCTGTGTAAGTTAAGACTTACTACAGAATAGTTTAGATATGTTTCCCATCTTTAGATGTTTGGATCTTTGTAGACTTTTTCATGGATACGACCAGATACTTACTACACTACTACGATTTATGGTGACACACCGTGGTGTGTGTGTGTGTGTGTGTGTGTGTGTGTGTGTGTGTGTGTGTGTGTGTGTGTGTGTGTGTGTGTGTGTGTGTGTGTGTGTGTGTGTGTGTGTGATGGATGTCTGTTGTGTGTGCCAGAATAAAACGGGTAGACGAAATCACCTTGCAGTGAATCATTGTAGACAGAGTTTGTGGCAGTGTTGCAGATCCTTGAGTATGAGTTGTTGTTTATGAGCTTCAGGCAGAGTGAGGTGAGTTTTAAGTCTTATGAGCCTCACATAAAGAAACATGTCTGCAACTAACTGAATACACAAAAAGCACAGATGGAAATACTTGTTACTTTTATCGCCAATTAAAAGCTTATTATATCTGTCAAAGACAAGAGGCAGAAAATGTTACAAAAATGTTACTAAAATTTTATACAGATGGGGTGATAGGAAATTAGCATACAAGTCATCACCTGAACTAATCTTTTATTAGAACTGTTGAACATGCAAAATAAATGAAATATAGAATACAAGTGTCTGATTTAGGAAGATC
This sequence comes from Labrus bergylta, assembly GCF_963930695.1. Lineage (NCBI taxonomy): Eukaryota > Metazoa > Chordata > Actinopteri > Labriformes > Labridae > Labrus > Labrus bergylta. The sequence continues at coordinate 17,800,605 of NC_089198.1, forward strand.
AAGGAGTGTATGTTTTCAATTTTTGGATAAACGGCGATTCATTTTCCATTCTTTACTTGAATCATGTTGTGTAGCTGCCTCTGCTCTGCAGACACACAGAACACATTAACCAAATGACCTTATTATCTGTCCTCTCTCCTGTTAACGCAACAGTTCAACCTTTGTATCTAGTTTAAACAGTTCAAGTTTACTGTATGGTGGTCTCACAGCATGTCTGGTTTACTGGGTCACTGGGTCACTCCAAATGTATAGTTTCTCAATAACTGTTGTCTGTTGCCTTATCATGCCACATGCTCAGAAACCAAGCAAATAATCAAATAATTACCGTGACCAAATACCCATCACAGAGTTATTCAGTGTCATATTTATGAATGTGAAGTTTTTGGTTCAAACGTGGTCTTTTCAGGAATTAATTTGGATCCCACATAATACAGATTCAGACTGTCTTATGTCTATGACAGATCACTGTAATAGAACCAAAAACTCACAGAAACTTGACTATTCACCATAAATAATACATTTCCTTCTCTGTCATTGTACAGTACAACACAAACAACTTCCCATAAGATAATAGTGACTGCTTCAGTATGTATTTGTTTTATTTCAGCACTTACATCGCAACAGTTTTTATTTAAATCCCACAAATTACCTGACTTGTTTCTTTTTTCACCTCAGAAGTTGTAATAGTAGATCATTCGTGTTGTTTTGTTTTATTATGGATTTTGTATGACACCATGTGTCCTTTGTTTGGTTGCCAGAGACTAAAACCAACACCTACATAGACAATTAAGTCCATTAGTCAAAAGAGTCAAAATCCTAAAAGTGTTGAGAATTAGCATGAGTGCTAAAACACTCAAACACTCAAACAGTAAACATAATATATTCTATCCATTGCAATGATTTTCATACACACTGCCATTTTATTCCACATTTATTGGTTTGCTTCATCATTGGCTTTGAAATATTTATAACTGCTTATTTAAAAATATTAGTCCTTCCAACCTTTGGCCATACTCAAACTGTGAGAAAGTATGTTATGCAATCTAAGATGCTGTTCAGGAGCCAGTGGATCTGCACCAACATATTGGAACTATCATCAAGGAAAATTACAGAGTGGATATGCGAATAAAATTCTTCAGCGAAAAAGCTTTTAAAAAAAATCTTATTCATTTAATGAGTCAATCTTAATGAACCTTGAGTGTGTCATTTACTGTTTATATTGTAGATATGCAGACACTGGCAGATGAATCAATGTACTCTGTGCAGTAAGAAAAAAGAGCAACAGAATGAGTAAAGCGTCATTAGATCATTTTCAGACCTCTTGCATCCTCTCTGTGCCTTCTTTACACAGTCTATATGATTTGCTGTGCATCCTGTTGCTCCTCTGAGCTGGAACATTTCTTGCACTCAGAAAACACTTGGTGCTGAAAGTTAAAATCTTTCGGCGACACTAACGGGTTGTCCTGTAGTAACAGCAGCAGCCATGACAGATCCTCCCTCTAACAGCTTGTGCTTTGCTGCCAGAGAGATAAAAGGAGCCTCTGGATCACAGGAGCCTCTGGATCACAGAGCAAAAGTCCTTTTTTATTAGCTCCATGTCATGATTTGAGAGAGAGATGTCACCACCTGATCATTAAAACTATTACAATTGTTTTAGTCCAGTTGTGTCCGTTTCTTTTACAAAAGTGGACTTCCTGACCAGCAGTAATCTTTGATATGAAGACAAACTGCTGATAAAGATGTTATTCCTTTGGCCAAGCTTAGCTGAATGATGTAAATATTGCGTAACACATTGAACCGTTTGTTCCCAGTTTTTTTGTGTGTGTCACAAGTCTGAACTGTACTTACATGAATTTGATCATAGGGATCTACAGTATTACCCAACCCTGTTCAAAGTTTTTATCTTGTGCAATCAAGCCCAATAAAGAAAAACATGATTATCACATGGCAGTTTAGTCACAGTTGATGTTTGAGTAACGTAACACATACATGTGAGGCCCTCCAGCAGCTAAACTTGAGTGGGCCCTTTTTCTGTTTTAAATTCTTGGAATGAATGAATTATTTTTTTATTTTTACGCTGACAATAAAGACAGTAAAATGACATACAGCCCATATTGTGTGTGTGTATAAAGCCTGCATATAAGAAAAAAACCTGACAGGCATGAGAGTGGCTCTTTGGACCATGGGGTCGATTTGGTTGTGTGATGCTACAAGGAATTGATAAAGCCTTTAGCATCTGGCCAAAAACAGAGATGAAGAGATGAGCTGCATGCTTTAGAGTTCTGGTAAACTCAGTTCTTCTTTGTTCTGATTTGAAAACAGCTCTGACTGTAAACTTGATCAGAAAACATGCTCCCCCCTCTGGAGTTGCAACAGGCTTTATACAACATATACAGAGTAGAACTCTCCAAGATCTGTAAACAGACCTGGATGTGTAAGATTGGATTTTTTTTTCTGGTAATACTTTTTTTTTTTTTAAAAAGAGCACTGATACAGAAATGTTTCATTTCCAATAACTAAAGCAGTTCTGGTCATGAAGATAACTTTGTGTTCATGTAGGACCCTCTAAGGCTATGTTTGGATTTTTCACATAATATATTCAGAGGGTCCAGCAGGGTCTACTGTAGCTCTACAACAACCTTTAAAAAAATAACATGCAGCACCTACATTTGGGTATCAGACTCATACATGTGCCATCTCAAGACGGGCCTGCAGGCTTTGATCTCAGCCAAACACACTTGCAAATAAATTCCCTGCTAGCTCACTCCGTGTAAACACAGATAGCATCTGGTGAAGTGTTTTGCTGCAAAGAAAACTCCAGTTTATCGCTCAGTGTGGAGAAGCAAAGATGACTTGTGCTTTCTGTACATGGATGCACCTAAAAGAATAATATAATTCAAATTTTTTGTGTTGCTCAAATTAAAGCCACTGACCTATTACTGTAGAGTAGAACAAACTGAACCAATTCTAGTGTGAGGGACGGCGTTAATGTTTAATCTGTTTTTATGTATTTGAAATGGGCTTCTGTGTGGCTTGGCTGGAGAGCGACCTCGATGGTTACAACACAGCTGACCTTGCATGGCATCATGACTGCGAGCCAGAGATGAGGATTAACTGTTTGTGTCAGCAGAGGAGAGAGATGGCAATTCCCTGAAGCCAATTGACAATTTGTTCAGATGTAATGAAATGGTTGGTCGACCGCACGCCCCTCTATTCTGCTATCAAAAAACCTGCATGTAGCAGCAGTGATTACCTCATTTCAGAAAATTGAAAAAGCAAAGGTATAAAAGCATGATAATGACAAACTCAACGTTCAGCAAGACTTCGGCTTTATAACGGTTTGCGTCAAACATTTATTTATTTTTTACTGGTAATAGCTTCTTTTCCAGATATTTGGGCTTCATGAGCATGATTATTAGATTTGAATTACTCTTTCTGAACAGAGTATTACATATTTGAACATTTCATACACCGTCACACTGTTTGGTAAACTACAGGACATACAGCTACAGAGCTTAGGTGTTTTCTCTCACAGTGTCTTTATAGATGAATTTATTGGCACAACTATTTAAATATGAGATTATGTCATGGAAGGTCTTAAAATGACCTACATTGACAGTAAAAGTTTGACTAATTTTAGATATAGTACATCAAAGATTTAAAGATAAAGGACAAGCTTAAGGACAAAATCCAAACCACTGTTCTCCACTGTAAATGTGAATCTGCAGCCAGTTAGCTTAGCTTAGCATATTAAAAATGGGGGGAAAAAGGGAAATAGCTATCCTGGCTCTGACAAGAGGTCAAAAGTTTGTCTCACCACCATCTATTAAGCTCACTTGTTTAACATGCTACACTTTATTTGGTTAGTCATGGGGCTTTTAAATGACTGCTCTGATGATTGCAGTTTTACAGGTTGTGTTGTGATAAACTTATTCTGTGTTTGCTTTTTGGCGTCTTGACATCAACATCAGGTTGTGATTTTTGAGATGAGATGAGATGAGATGAGATGAGATTCAACTTTATTGTCATTACACATATACAACTATAGAGTAACGAAATGAGGTTTGGCATCTCACCAGAAGTGCAAATAAGCAGAAAGTGCAAGAGTCTGTGCTATGTACAGTAATTACAAAATTTACAGATGTAGACAAAAAAAGTGAATTATTAGGTAAATCTGGATGGCTGGATTAATGGGATGCTATAAATATAAATAAATGCTATAAATAAGTAATGCTACAAAATAAGTGTATTCTTAGGATTATAATATACAGATTAAGGTGCAGTGAGCATGCGATACTAGCCGCCATCTTTTCATTTGTTATGAACATTATGAACATGTCATAAACGAGTTGTTTCCTCATTGGTCACAGAGGAGCTAGGCTAACTAGCTTCTGGCTTTATCTTCATGCTTATTGTACAAACATCATGCCCCAAAATGACAAACTGTTGAGTATCGGGAAGAGTTACCACATCCCTGAGAAAACTGAAGGTCTTGCCTTTGAAGCACTGTGTGAGAATTTTCAGGGTTTCTGGATGATCATCTGATGAAAGCTGATTTTGATGTCCCAGCATGTGTCACTGATGGCCACATATGTTAAATGTCCCAGTCACTGTTTCCATTGAATCCAGCTGGAAATAAAAACAGTTCATGTGACCCTCAATCTTTTACGCCAGCCCTCTGATTGGGCTAAAGGCTAACCTTTGACCACCGGAATGGAGCAATCAGTCCAGTTTTCATATCATCACCCTCCTCTCTCTCTACTCCGCTGTCTGAGCTTGAATCCCATCTGTCCTCGTCACTGCTCATCGCTACTCTCTCTTGTTCCTCTTCATCACCCCCTCTACTCATCTTCCTCTCCTCACCCTCCTCCTGCTTCTCTTGCTCTTCCCTCAGGCAATGCTTTCTGCGGCACCACTCCTCCTCAATCCTCTGATACATGTGGAGGGAGAAGTGCCATCCTCCGTTCTCCTGCAGCATGTCCTCCACTTTACCCAACAGCTCACTCACCTGCTCTTGCTCTCCCGCCTTTCTTTCATTTACCTCGCCTGCTCTGCTCTTCCTCCCCACCTCCTCCTCATTTTTCCTCCACCATCTCCCCTCCTTTTTCTTCCCACTTCCTTGGGCCTCCTGCTTTCTCCTCTCCTGCTTGCCAATATTTGCAGTTTTGTTGTCAAACACTTGGTATCTGTTGTGACATTTCTCCAGCAGCCACTGCAAAGCAGGGCCTCCTGATTGGATGCATTCCTCGACACTCAGCCCTCTGCCCCCCAGCAAGTCTCCACATGTGAATAACACCATTGTGTGTCTCCACACTGAGGGGGTCAGCATCTCCATCCTCCTCTCCACCGCTCTCTGTTCCTGCTCAGTAAAGTCCAGTAGAGGGATCACTATCAGAATAACATGAGGTCCTCTGAGTCCACAAAGAGACAACGACCGCATCAGTTCAACTTTTTCCTCCCGGGGCACAAACTCCTCAGATGAGCCCCAGCCTTGTGCATCTACAACGGTCACGATATGTCCAACAGTGTTGGCGCTGGCAGCTGTGCTGGCTCCGCCTCCTTTGGTGTCAAAAATCGGCCCCCCGCCTAGCAGCGTGTTACCAGTAGAGCTCTTGCCCGTCCGCCTCGGACCAACCAGCAGAATATTCAGTTCAGCTGAGGCTGAAGGAGAGAAGGACAAGAGAGAAGCTGATTTTAGTCAGCGTGTGACAGCTTGTATCTCCTTTTAAGCAAATATTTGTGAACATGGTGTCTGGGGAAGTTTTAAGCTTCAACAAGTCATGCAATTATCAAAGGTAAAAGAAAAAGTATGACTCTTCTTAGAGAAAGGAATTAATTATTCCATCTGATTGTTTTGAAGACACAAAGTAATTGTTAAAGGTTTTATAAGCACTTCAGTGAGATAACACATGTTCCTAACTTGTTTCTGCTGTTGCATTACTGCAGATATCTGCTTCTGATTGCTAGGCAACACACATTTGTCATCCCCCTGATAGTTAAGCATAGGTTGAAATGCAAAGACACGGTTGTTTGCTTCTGCAAAATGTGCGATAACAACAACAAAGTTGTGTCTGAAATTTATAAATCAGCATACCGTTAACTGATTGCTGCCAGCTTTCCATGATGACAGTCTTGGTTGTAGAATATTTCTCGTGGCTGCTGGTGTTTTTTCTCTCCTGAAAAGAAGTGACACTACATCAGGGATCCTGAGTGTCAACCGGAAAGTCTTCGAGAAATGTCTCCCTGGCTGAGCTTTCTTCCTCACTGACTATCTGATAGCTCTGTGTACACACTTTCCTCTTATCAACCCTTTGACTGAAGCTCCTCCCATTTTATAGCTGACTCTGTATTCTTGAGAAACATACAACTGTCAAAGGGTTTATGATTCCAATCAAACAGTTTTTTCTCTCTCCACGAAGTCTTTCACTGAGTCACATGAATGTTGTCATCAGCTATCATTCTTTTATTAGTGTCACTAACTGTTGCGTCACTTTTGATAGGAAACGTGGAGCATTTTTACAACAGAGAAACCGTAGAAAGGCTTGGTTTCAGAAAGCTCTGTTGCATAACATGAGAGTCATCTATCTAAGGTTGTGTCATAGAAAGTGTGAAATCAGTGCAGCTCAAGTTGTCTGCCTGAACTAGCATATACACTTGTATTTATTATTAACCATATCCAGAATATTACTTAAGGAGTTAAGCAAGATTTTAAGTTAATATACCGAAAATGTAACTTTGGCATCACCCAGAAGTTGTCGTAAAGGTATACAAGTTCCACCATTTAAGAAACACCAGTCTTTATACAAGCATGCTTGTATGTGTAGTTCATATGCATGTAAGAAATCAACATTCTTATGAAATATAATTCAGTTTAAAAAAATCAATACCTCAACTTTAAGGGAAAAAAATCCTCATTAACCAAATGAACATTTCCTCCCGTAGTAAATAGATGTATAGATACAGTAAAAAACACATCACCTTAATGAATGTCTATATCCTGAGTGTGTTGAAATCCTCAGTGTCCAAAGTGGCCTCGTACTATTTGTTTTACTTAAACATCTTTGTTTTACAGCTGTCACAACAGCCGTACATTGAGCTTTTTGTAGAGTAGGGGACCTCTCACGTTTTACAATCTGAAGGCTCCTCAACATGATCTTCTTCTGCTGCCCTTGTCTGATCTCAGGCTTCACAGATTATAATAAACTCTAACCCTGAATCTGTGTGTTTGTGCATGTTGTGATTGATGTACTGCTTTTTGTGCTGTGCATTAGGATGCAATGACTTTGAAGCTTGACCTACACTATTGGCAAAACATTTTATCTTCCACAACACTTTTTAAAATGTGTCTCTTGTGGTTCCCTGAACTTCATTTCAAGGCTATACGAAGAAAATCAGTGAAATGTCTCTTTAAGAAATGTACAACGTTAGAGGTCGACTGATATGTCTGGCCTCATATTGGCCTGGTATGGGCTCATCATTGAAATATCAGTATCAGCAATTTAAGGTTATGTGTCAACATTTAAACAATGCACGTTGTGATTTAAAAATAGATTTCCCATCAGAACTTTCTCACATACTGTACAGGCCGTACTGTCTGCAGAACTAGAACTAAAGAGCACTTTTTTTTATCTGCACAAGAACTTAAATACTTATATTATATTAAAAATGTCTTCTTTAAATAAGGCAGCCTCCTGAGTACCTGAGTTTCAAATTCGCGTGGAATCAAAAATACCATCAAGAAAATTCTGTGTTTAGGCCCCAATATTGTAGTTAATATTTGCTGAACCCTGAAATTAGAATCAACAGGGTAAAAAAAGAAAGATCACTTTCCTGTAAAGTTTTTGTTTTGTTCATTTTAGGACCGCATTATAAAGATACTGTATAATGAATAAATCATTATCAGCCTCAAAAATGCCTTAGTGGTCTTACCCAAGCTGAAATATTCATATCCAAGACTAAGAGTTCAGTAAATGTATAAGTGATGGATGCTGTCATCTTTGTGTGTGACTCTCTTCTTCAGTCAGTAAAAACTTCATCACTCAGTATAAATGTAGAGATTTCCCTGCAGCAACTATAAACGTGTTGAATAGCTGCTTGTTAAAGGCTATACATCAAAATTCAAAATGTAAAGCTTTTTTTTTTATTACCTCATCAAAATCAGTTCATGTGTAATTTAAAAAAGTGACATACCGGTGTAACGTTACAAACATTATCTCTATATCTCTCTGTTTACTGTACTGATCTTTTACTGCTGCGCGCATGTGTGCGTGTGTGCTGTGTGTGCTGTGTGTGTGTGCGCGTGTGTGCGTGTGTGTGCGTGTGTGTGCGTGTGTGTGTGCGTGTGTGTGTGCGTGTGTGTGTGTGCGCAAACATACACTCGGATATCTCTGACCTGGCAGGTGAAGCCGGTAAAGGATCAGCGGGGTTCTTATCTAAGTCTGGCTCGCTCAGGTCAGCGGTGAGCGCACGTGAGCGAATGTGTGAGAGCGAATGTGTGAGAGCTTATGCCTGTATACGTGTTAATGCACGTGTGTGTGTGTGTTTTTCTCACCTTCATTTAGGCTGCACGTAATCCACTGAAGCTGCTGCAGAGAAGGTGTCTCCTCTTTTTCACCTCCAACTTTTCTCTCCTGTCTTTGTGTGTTTGTTCTGTTTTGATCTCAGCTCTCTGATCTGTTCAACCTTTTTTCTTCTGCTTCATCTCAACCTCCTTCATCTTTACCTCTGCTTTTGTTCTTTTATCTGACACAAACACAATTGCACACTAAGCTTTTCTTATCGTCTGTATAATGAGCTGACCTTTAATGAGGCTGTCAATCACCTTCCAACTTGTTGGTCACACTGCAGAATGAATATCGATATCGTTTATTTTTATACCTCCTCCAACCTTGAAAAGTGTTTTTTGTGTCTTTGAATCCATTTAGCTGCTTTGATTTAAATTATGGATGTTCCTTTGTTTTTAGATGATTTTTCTATCTTCTACACAGACATTCTTGGTAGATTAAAGGGAAATATGTAAATATAATGTATAAAAGGATTATTCTCAAAGAGTTATCTTAATCTAAATACATGTTTTTTCATTCATTTACCACAAATATACACTATATGGATAGCACGCTTATGTTTGATACTCTGTGTAGCACGGTTACTCAAAGTGTTTAACTAAATGAAACATACAGTTCCTTTTCTTGGCCCGTTGGGGGCAGTGTAACAAGCTGTTAATACAACACTTCAATATGTTAGAAACAAGAGGTCATCTTTTAAGCAAACACACATCCAGCAGACAAATAATCCTTCATATGGAGATATGAGAGCCACCTGACAAATGTCAGTCCAGTGTTGCCTTTGTTCGTTTTCTTTTTGGCTTTAAGTTACTAAATGCTCAGTTTTGTTCTACAGCTCACTCTCGTGTGTTGATCCTTTTTGAAATAATGCCAATATGAGCATTGTGAGTGAACCAATACATTGTTTAAAAACAGTGAAGAGAAGCTAAAATGCTGCAAACAGAGTGGAGGGTAACTGACATGCTCAGTAATAACTCTCTTAGGTTTGTCAACACAGCTTACACCTTTAATTTTCACATCTTTTATATTTTTCAACCGTAATCAATCGTAAGTGTTGCTTTAAAAACCTTTTTTTATATTATATGGATGTTTGCCATTTCTTATTTTGTTCAGTCTCAGGCAGATCGAGATCAATCTCTCCTGCACATCTCTATTTTGTTTTAAAGCACATCAACAAAATACCACTTTGGATCAACATTAGCACCTTCTCTGCAGGATATTATCATGTTTTAAAACCTGTGTGCAAGCAGGAATATTAATTGAAGGCGGGCTTAGTAAATTATACCCAGCAATTTCTTAATATTGACATTTTCATGAGTAAAGTCTGCCTCCTTGCAGTTTGTTACTGTCAAGGATATGTGAGGGTCAGACAGGCCGGCTGTGCTCTCCTCTTCTCCTATTCATCATCCTCCCTCCTCTTTATGTCCATCCTCGTCTCTCATCTCAGCACCTCCTCCACCTTTCTCTCTTATGTTTTTTTTACTCCCTTCACCACCTAGCCTATCTCCCTTTGCTCTCTTTCTTTTCCTTCCTCTCCTTCAGATCTCTCCTCCTCCTGTTTCTCTTATCACTTTGCCTCTCTTCCCGGAGGAGACGGTGAGCAGTGGATTTACAGTAAAGCACGATGATAAAGAGAGAGCAGGGCTTTAAAAAGAAACTCTGGCATGGCTTGTATTACCACCAACTCCTCTCTACCAGCCAGTTTCTTCCCACAGCTCCCATCTTTCTGTGTGACACCAGTGTGCTTGCTGAGATATGACTCACTCCACAGGAGCCAAAGAAAAAAGTTAGCTTTGGCCAAATATCTTAAAATTGCTCAGGGAGGTCTTTGGAAAAACGGATTTCACACCCTCCTCTCTTAAATGTGTGTGGGACGGACTCAGTACAACTGTGTTTGTAGCCATTAGTCCTCCCACCCTGTGGCTGCAGCCTTTTTTAGCACTAAAGGGTTTTCTAACAAATCCTCCCCAGATTGTAGCATTAGTTCTGCACAACTCTCTGCTTCAATGTCGTTTGGAGTGTGATGGTGCCATAAACTGGAAGTGTTTAACAATGTGCAGGGGGAGAGGATAGAGAACACCAGCAGAGGAACATTAGTTATAGATAACACACACTTCCTTTAAGGGGCTTTATAGGGTGCTGGTGTTTAGAGTTCAGTGTGTCATGTGTTTTAAGAAGGAGGACACTGTACCTAAAGAGACTTGCTACACCTTTGCCTTGTTGTGTGTGGTTGTTTATTAAGTGAGGTCTGCACAAATTGTTGTTTCGTATAGTTTAGATAGATATCGTGAGATATAAGCCAAACTCACAGGCTTAATGTGACTGTTTTGCTTCTGTCATGTGAAACCTTTGAGATGTTTTCATGTCAGTATTGTCCTGTCAGACGATCTGTGATACAGGCCTTATAATTATTACCCTGCTTACTATCGCTCTGTATAGAAATATAAAACATAACCAGGGGTTAGCATGCAGTATGGGCAAAGTATAGTGCAAAACAGGTCTTTGGTTATATTTGAAAAGATCATGTTAATATTTCTTTTATAGATTTTTTTATATATTTCTGATATGTTACTAACATATCAGGCCCCTTAATTTGTTGGGTGAGTTTCGTCGCTGGTCGGAGAGGACGCTGGCGTGTTTGTTCGCCGCTTCCGGTTCCCAATCCTTCACAGCAGACAAATGCACCTCCTTCCTGTCATTCTTCGCCGCCACGGACTCCAGTTTTTATTGCTTTGCCGACGATATCCAGCTCCAAAGCCATCACTCCTGCCACTCACTCAATCCTCACTGACTGCATCACAGACATAAAATCCTGGCTTCAAACCAGCTTTCTCAAACTCAACTGCGACAAATCAGAAGTCATTATCATCGGCCCCAAATCCATTATCAAATCCACCAACAACTTCTCCCTTACGATCGATGGCTCCACAGCGCTCCCTTCCCCCCACATCCGTAACCTTGGTGTCATCTTCGACCAAACCCTCTCTTTCGACAAACACATTAAACAAATCACCAAAACAGCCTTTTTCCACCTCAGAAACATCGCCCACCTCCGCCCATCACTCTCATTCTCAGCTGCTTAGACCCTCACCCACACATTCATCACCTCCAGACTAGACTACTGCAACAGTCTCCTCTACGGTTCACCATCCAAAACACTCAAGAAACTTCATTACATTCAGAACTCCGCTGCTCGACTTCTCACACACTTCCGCACCCGAGATCACATCACCCCCGTTCTTCATGACCTCCACTGGCTCCCCATCCCCCCAGCGTATCCAGTTCAAACTCCTCACCTGATAAGCCCTACATAACCTGGTTCCCCCCCTACCTGTCTGAGCTCCTCCACCAGCACACTCCCAACCACACTCTCAGGTCTGTGGATGCAAAACCCCCCCCCCCCCCCCCCCCCTGCAGGACCAACCTTCGGTCCTGTGGGGGACAGGGCCGTCTCCATTGCAGCTCCCACCCTCTGGAACTCTCTCCCTAAAAACACCAGAGACTCCCCCACACTCTCTTCCTACAAGAAATCCCTAAAAACTCACCTTTTCATCACCGCCTACAACCACCGACTCTCATCCTCTTCCCTCGACACTACTTCTATGTTGTATTGTTTTCTTAGATTTTGCTTTGTTTTTTGTTGTTTCCTTTCAAAGCGTCTTTGAGTATTTAGAAAAGCGCTATATAAATCTAATTTATTGTTATTGTTATTATTATTAAGTCAAAGATTGAACAATTGCAGAACTGCTTTGATTTCGAGTTGGATTCATGGATCGTCAGTATAAAAGCTTCCTTTGCAGATTATTTTGTATCCCTATCAGGGAATTGTTGACGTGACCACCTCTGTAGTCAATCTGCCTACATGACTTATTTCACTAAAATCATAAAGAAAAAGACTCACTATCATCCCTACAGCATCACTTGTGTTTCCTAACTGAAATTGTTAACTGTAGAATATACTGCTATCATGTGTCTTTTACTTTTATAAGCTAACAGATGGTTATTATAAGTTCTTCAACAAGAAGCTACCAAACAGGTAGCCTGAGGTGCTGTGAATGTCACACACAAGAAAATCACGGCCTGTCCCGAGATTCTTTTTAAAATCTCGCAACATATTTTAACCCCTTATCTGTAAACACCTGATTGAGCATGTTGCAAAAGCATGAGTTTGTAGAAAATGTATGTTCCTGTCAGACTAACCACAGCTGACCAACGTGTTCATGTCTGGTTATCATTGTGAGATATTTTGATACTTAAAAAAAATAAAATAATTAAGATTACCTTTTGGGCTTTTTATGCCTTTATTGTAGAGAATAGTGTTTTGAGTTTGAACCCGGGCCACCCACTTGGAGAAATATAGCATCCGTACATGGCGCTCGTGCAGTAATCACTAGACTACCTGCGCCCCTTGACACTTTTTGTGTGCCTTATAACCACATTGCTGAAAAGGAGTGTGACATTGAACTGATCTGAAATGCAAACCGAGTGATTTAACCTAAAAATGAACATTTGAGAACACTTTTGATGCTTTGCTGTTTGAACTTTTTTCTCATGCAACAGACACATAGAAGTGTGAAGTTCAATATGCAGCTCTACTTTGAACTCTCGTGGGCTTATTCGTCCTTGAAAGGGCTCAGAGCCTCTGCCTGTTGTTTATTCCACAGCTGTGGAGTTTCATTTGATTCTCTCATGTTTGTGTTTGTCAGTTTGATTTCCTGTATTCGTGACCTAGCATGTGAGCTCCGTGCGTCTGTTTTTCTACGTGTCAATTTGTGAGCGAGACAGGTTTGTGGATTTCCTTTGTGTAAATGTTTGATCTTTGAAGTGTTTACAAGAAAACACTCTGCTGTGGTTCGATAGCATGGCATTAGATCTAGGGAGAAAAAGTTCAGGTTAGCTGTGAAATAAACACCAGGTTGCATTATTGAGCTGTTGGTGTTTTTAACCTTTGACAGGTTATTTCCGTTTTTTGTACACATGCTTATGGAGAAGCTCTGGGGTGGCATATTAGTCCAATGTAATCACTGTTTTCTCATAAAAGCCTTGTTATAGCAGTGTTGTTCATTTCCCTATTATATTGACTTTAATTAAAGGATTAAAGGATTACACGCTCCTCTGAATTCGTCAACCTCTGGAGCTTAGAACCACTTCCAAATTCAGCATTGTCATCAAGTTAAACAAACATATGTCTTATATCTATTGTTAACATTGTGACAAGATGTAACAGCAATGATTTCTTATGTGTGCCCCCCCCCCCCCCCAAAAAAAAAAAACCCCAAAAAACCACAGAAACACTGTGTCCTTGGAAAGAGCAAGATTCTCAAATGAAGATTGTTTAAAAGGAAAGGAGTGATGGAGAGGAGGAGAGTAGAAGCATGCAGAGTGGATTCTTCTGTTCTGGTGTTGAAGGAGGAAAGAGGAGAGAAGTGTCGTGTTACAGAAGAGCTGGAGCTGTAGATAGAGGAGGGGGGAAGACTTCAGGAGAGAGAGATGAGGGGAAGGGATGATGTTTCCATGAACCGTCTCCCTTATATAATGTGTGTTATATTCATCCCCACATTCTTAGGTTAATGCACTCTCACACATTACATACACACACACACACACACACACACACACACACACCTAGACTTACACACACACACACACACACACACACACACACACACACACACACACACACACACACACAGTGGGACAGTTCTAGCTCATGTACCTTGTTGATCTTAAGAGTGTAACGTATTCACTGCGGTGACATTTGCCTGTTCAGGAGTTCTCTCCAGGGGATCAAAATGTTTTGTTGTGACTGATGTCAGCACCCCGACCTGCTGTTTTCAATCTCTTTTTTAAAGATTTGTTGTCAAGCTGTAAGTGCCTTTATTTTAGGCTGTGGATAGAGAAGGTAATCAGAAGGGGAGAAAGAGTGCCGAATGACGTGCAGAAAAGGAGCCACAAGTCAGACTCGAGCCCAGGCCATCCACTTGGAGGACTTACAGCCTCCACACACGGGACCGACCAAACTGCTAGGCCATTTATTACCATTGGTTTATTTTTGTTTTTATTCTTTAACTTTGGAAAAATCTCAATCAAACTTCCACCCAGGGGTTTTAATAATTGAGGAGCTGACGTTTCTCCATCTGCTGTATGTCAGCTTTTAACTCCATGTCTGTTTTAACAGTCTGACTGTTTTACTAAGCAGTTCGGTCTAGTACAAATTGTTGCTCACAGTGAGCACGTTGGGTGTACATGATGTCGTGTGGCCCTTGCTAAGGCTATAGTCCTTCTTGCAGCGGCAAATCCAATAAAGGCAAAAATGGCCCAAAAATAACTTTAATCAGAAAACAAAGCTTCCACTTTTACGTTTCATTTAAACTTATCCGTGACCAGTCCTCCTAAATGTTCAATGTTGGTAACCTTGATAATTGCTAACAGAAAAGAAACAAGTTTGTAGGCTACAGTGCAACACGCTAAAGGTTGACAGTCAAGAAGAGCTTAGTCTCCCACAAACAAGCTTAAGCATGCCCTCATTCACATTTGAAGTTTATATGACTTTCATAGCTGCAGGTTTCTCACTGTTTATAACTTTGACTTTAGTTTCTCCTCTCTTCTGGACTTTTTTTTTTTTATACGTTTCTTTCTTTGACACTGATCGTCTGTCAGGCTTTATTTAGCTCCCAGCCCTCCCCTCAGGTTACTTTTTACATTCATCATAAAAGTGATGCTGCCGTTGCCACTTTCACCTTCTCTTCCATTATCAGTGTCTATAGACAATAAATCCTGCTCCGCTCAGCTCTGCAGTGTGCTGCATCTCATTACAGGCGTCATGTCTCATCGGGTGCCCCTGTTACTGCTTGTTCCTGTCGCAGCAGACCCCGAGGTCACACTTCATATCCATATAGAACGTCTCATCAGGAAAGTTACTCACTCACTGGAATCGCTTCACATGTGGTATCAGTCTCATATTGTCTGGTTGCCTCATCAGTGGAGCCTTCTTACAAGATATATATGTCTGCAATCTTTTATAAGATGAATAAATAAAAACAGTAGATCTGTGTGTGAGTGGCTGAAGGTTGTATTTTTAATTCTCAAACCAGCAAAAAACAAGTGATTAAAGGGGGGGAAACTCACCTATTACATGCTTCTTGCTCATAATCGTATTTCTTTCTCTGACGTAATGGGCAACATTTCCCACAGGGGTCATTCAGGATACATCTCGTGGTTAAAACGACAAATTCAATTCAGCTCTGAGCTCAATAACGACCTTTCCTGAAAACTAAAAAAAAAAAAAAATCTGACCTGTGATAACGGCTGCTTTATGAAAATGTCATCAACAGAAAAATCCCAAATTCCATCTCCTCCTTTTATCTGATTGTTTGGCTGGAAAGGATGGAAATGTTTACTCATATTGAAGACATTCAGTCCTGCAGCAGCATTTAGAACATTATTCTTCCTAATGCAGCGAACGTGTAATGATGCTCGGGTTAATGACCTGCTGCTGATCTTCTCCTTGTTCTCTCTCCTCGTTAACATCTCTCTCACACCACTAGAAGAGTGGCTGAGAGGGTGAAACATGATAGAAATGTGTTATTAAAAATACATCTAATGGTTAATGCATTAGAGTGTTGCAATAGGAGATGTTAAGCTGAGGTAGTATAATGCAATAAAAGGCTGTTATAGTCACAGGGAGGAAGTAGAATGTGCATAATGTGTAAATGATCAGAACCTGTAGTAAATTGCACGGATTATCCCTGAGCTTATATCATGAAGGTTGTAGACCAAGAACCCTGCAGCACGTGTTATACACCAGACAAATATGTTGAAAACTTTTATAATGCATGATGTCTCACCTAGAAGGAATTTCAAATATGTTGACTGAAAGTTGCTTTCAACCTGGAGTAACTTCATCTGGATTTTCAGACATTCTTGCTTAACAACACAACACACAGACACAATGAGCAACGTGCTGGTGCTCACAAGGGAGCAGTTAGCAGCTGAAGAAGCAGATATAGCACTGAATAACTGATGGAGGCCAAAACGGAGCTCAAAGACAGTGAATATGGGACTTGTATCTGTGAGTTGGCTCGCAACAAAAAAGCCTAAAGAATGCTGCTGATGCAACTGTTTTCTCACAATCCTGCCAGTGTTTTCATCCCGTCTCCTCCATCCTTCAAGTGTGTCTGAAGTTCATCTCAATGCATTCCGATAAAGGATTATAGAACCTTTTATGAGACATTATAGAAAATCCTTAATGTGCATTATAAATGTTATATATATGGGCTCAATAGAAAGTATTGCTGATCATTTAGCAGAGTACAGAGACAGAGCAGTGCTGTTTGAACCCTTTCATATTGATTTATTTGTCTTATCCAATTCGACAGGCTAATTTAATCTTCTTTAATGAAGGCTATAACTAGTGATTTTTCCTTCTTCAGTCTACTCCTTAAGTTAATATTTTGAGCTCTTGAAGTGAGAGGAAGAAAGAAATAAAGAGATGGAAACTCAGAGAGTTGACAGCATCTCAGTTCAGTCAGCAACAGAACATTGTCTCCACATAGCTGAGCACCAGCGAGTCAGAGAGCGTGCTCAAATGAATGTGATTTAATACAAATTTGCTCCCCTTGATAGGAACATGCGCATAACAAACTGCACGAGCCCGAAGACACTTATAAGATTCAGAAATGATTTAGGCCACAGTAACCTCGGCTTGACGTGCACAGAACCAGTCTGCTGTGGTTTCAGTTGACACTCCCGCTCCATTAGCTACTTTTCTCTCCAAGCCTGCGAAACTAAACTAATATAGCATTTTTGTCAGAACTGACGAGTCAAATGTGAGGAAACACAACTTATCTGCATCATTGCGCCTGTGTATTGTCACACAGTCAATTTAATCATGTGTGACAGATTTAACATGTATTCTTTATCAGGCTCCTTCAGCGCACTGCTTTTGATTGTCATACCACTCAGCCTTCATACGACAACAATTATCTCCTGTAAATTTCCTATCAACGTGATGAGAGCTGCTCTGATAATGGAGGCATAATTGAGAGCCAAGCAGAGGTGGAAACGCGTCATTGTGACCGAAAAACTGTGTGTTCTTCTGTGAGCACGGAGGAGCATTAATGAGACAGTCACACTTCAAGGACACCCACATGTTGAGCTGAGTGGATGTGTGTGTGTGTGTGTGTGTGTGTGTGTGTGTGAGGCTGGGTTGTCCTGTTGATTTAACCTTGAAAACACACACACAGAGAGCAGGTGTTGGAGGACATCCAGAATGCTAACAGGTGATGTAGGTGTGTGTTTTTTAATCCAAAACAAGAACAGCAGGGGCAGACAGTCTGATGATGTCACTCAGCACCTTGTAGATTAGACACACAGCACTTATTAAAGCCCAAAGATAAGTAATATAAATACGTTATCTTCAACCAAGGATTCTATTCTTTAGTGATTTATCTACCGATTATATTCACAAGCGTTCATCTTTAAGCCTATGACATGTGGAGTTGAATCTCTACACACACATTCAAACGTCTTGCTTGCTATAGGCTGCGTCTCTGCTCCTGTTGGAGTTTAAACGCATCTTTTCCCTCTCTCCTCTTCCATCTAACTGACTTCTGTTGTTGCTGTCCTGCCTCACTGACCTGCAGTTTCTCCCGCCTGGTGCTCGGGTGATTGGGTGCCTTTGTATTGGTGGGGTCACTAGGTTCTGAAGCTCGACATATAAAGTGCAGTTCAGTAAGCTGTGTGCGTGTGTGTGTGCGTGTGTGTGCGTGTGTGTGTGTGTGTGTGTGTGTGTGTGTGTGTGTGTGTGTGTGTGTGTGTGTGTGTGTGTGTGTGTGTGTGTGTGTGTGTGTGTGTGTGTGTGTGTGTGTGTGTGTGTGTGTGTGTGTGTGTGTGTGTGTGTGTGTGTGTGTGTGTGTGTGTGTGTGTGTGTGTGTGTGTGTGTGTGTGGTGGAAGGGGTGATATAGGATCATGGAGGTCATTACGTGACATACAGGTCCCTCCCACTCCGCTGTTTTTTGTAATAATATAGACCAATCCGATGTGATGTGTTTGTGTGTTTGTTATGTGTGTTCAAACTGAAGCTAGAAGGACACAGAGGAGACTATTGACGTTTGATGAGCATGTTTACAGTCTGTTTGTTTCCTTTGTTTGTTTACTGGGTTCGATTGTAAAAAAAACTTTACGTAAGAGTTTGACCCAACACTTCCTTACAATCCCCAAAGGGTTATGTAATCCATAACAAGTTTAGTCTTTATTATTTTATCAGTCATATCCTTCTTGTGTCTTCCTTAACGTTCTAGCTGACCAGGCTGTTTTTTTAACTTTGTCTGCAGATGAAACATTAACACTTTAGGGCTTAGATATCCCATCTCACTGGTAAAAAAAAACAACAACACATTTTAGAGCCTTTCTTTTGGACCCAGACAAAATCATTAACTTTTCATCGAATAATTAAAATAATGAAAAAACCTTTAACTATCTTACATTTGGTATCTTCAGAAGTGTGTCAGAAGTATGGAAAGCTAGTGTGACATTTTATAGTTTTTCAATGAATTTGTCAGTGCTCTGTGTTCATTAAAATTTGTCGTAATGACACCTAATTTAAAGTTACACGAAGAAAGAGCTGCTCTCTTATCAAAGTTGCCGAACGTATGGCAATCCTGAAAATACCTGCGTTCAGTTCTTGAACGTTTAACCAAAGCTGAGTCCTGTCAAATATCCTGATGAGTTTAATTGAGATTTTCTTGACACGTAACAGATCTGTAAGCAGTTTTTGTTGTCAGGAACTGAAGCTTTGAGTGGCAGTCTAATTAATGTTCCAAAACTCATCTCACATGAGACAAACAGCAGAAGATGTGAAATGTTAATTAAATATGACAACATGAAATAACAGCTGCAGCAAACTCACAAAAGCACAACGTTCCAATGCAAACTGTAGACCCCATGAGCTTCTCATATTCTTCTAAAATTGGCATGAAGGGATCAGAAAGATCATATCTGTCGAGAAGAATCGTCGCTCTGTGTGAAAAATGTTAAGCAACAAACTCAGTCCACTCACTTTCTGCACTCCCAAATGAAGAGCTTTACTAGACAGAAGGTAGCTGAAACTTTCATTTGAGCTGATATGAAAAATATGCTGAATTAGCTGGTAAAAACAAGCAGCTTGTGTGCTTTTTTCTACATTGCAAAGAAGGACTTGTTGCACTTGAGCATCACAGCTCAGATAATCTGATTCTTTTGTTACACTAGAAGGAACAATAAACCACTCCACATCTGCTAAACTAAAAGAGCCTGACTGGGGTGCTGGTGGCGCAGTGGTTAGTGTGCGTAGAGGCTATAGTCCTCAAAGCCGGCGGCCCCTTTCCCGCATGTCATTCCCCTCTCTCTCTCCCTGATTTCAAACTCTATCCACTGTCCTATCTCTACAATAAAGGCACAAGAAGTCCAAAAATAAATATTAAAAAAGAGCCTGACTTTTTGTTTAGCCTATATTTTTTCACAAAAAAAATTCTGAAACAGAAACTACTTTGAGTTTGCATCTATGGTGGAGTATTGACTGAGAGACAACATCCCTCCACCTGCTCTCCTCTGCAGTGTGTGTGTGTCCTGCAGCTCAGGCCGCAGTCTCATGTATCAGTTTCCTCC